>NC_089537.1:3344957-3422457 GCF_963924715.1 Thunnus thynnus | reverse complement strand
TGCAATATCTCAGCTGCTAATAATTCTTATTTTCTATCATATTGTTTTATATGTCATTGTTTTATTGGTTACAGCTAATATATATATATATATTTTATTTATATATTTAGCTAGTTTGAACTTGCTACTTAATTTAATTGTACTCTGTGCAATGACTATAAAGGATTTCTATTCTATTCTATTCTATTCAGCTGATTGTTTATCTGTCCGGCTGCAACTTTACTGTTCTGGTTCACTCTCAGCGTCTCTCAGCTGTTTTCAGAGAAAAAGCTGTAAAAAGCTGCTGTACACTACCTGCTCAGCACCAAACAGACACAGTTAGCTGTAGACTAGCTGGTGAAAATAGTGGAGCATTTAGCAGCTAAAGAGCCAGATATTTCCCTCAGGAGTTGGTAGAGAGTAAAAACAGAGCTAAAAGAGAGTGAATATTGGACTTACATTCACCAGGTGGACAGAAACACGACTCCACATGAATGATAATGTTGCTCCGTAACTGCTGGATGTGGAAATAAGCAACTGTTTGCTAACAAGTTCAACATATAAAAGCTGATGATGTGTCAGATTTGTGTTCATAACTTGTTTCTGCAGGTTTAAAGAGTTAATGCAGCCTTTGAGATGTTGGTGAGAAAACATGTTTCTGATAATCTGGGTGAACTGATCCTTTAATTCTTCTTCATCTCTGAGGTGATGAGTGATGAAGCGGTCAATGCAGTAGGTGGAAGTGACCACTAGGTGTCACTGTCGCACAGTCTGTTTGCTGTGATCATGTTCAGTGAAGTAAAAACATCAATTAGCAAACATTACAGACGTCACTGCTGCTTTTTATTGATTATCAGAGGAAAAGAATCCAGAGATGAGTTAAACTAAGAAAAGAGAGAAAGAAGAGAAACAAAGTCAGAAAAATACTGAATGAAACTCTCAGATTATATGAATTTTGTATGTTTTTCCTCATGATTTTAAATATATTTTATATGTGTATCCATATAATTATTTACTCTTTATTTAAAAATGTTTTAGTTTTCATTTAATTCAATTCATTTATTGTTATACTTTATTTTATATATACTAATATACTATTTCTGAAGTTATCAGCACTCTTATATATAATTTAAATTAATAAAAAAATTATATTTTTATTTAAGTTTTGTGAAAACAATACAAAAAAGACTCTAAAAAGATTTTAAAAGGATGAGACGTCACTGTAAATCAAGTCTGTAATATTTTGGGGGATTTGAGAGGCTGCTGACGTCACAGTGAGATCATGAATTACTTTATTTATATGTGTTTTGTTTCTCTGAGTCATGCTGACACAGACTTTCTTGCCATCCTGCTGCTGTTGCATGATGACCACTAATAAACTGGGATGAAAACCTGTTTGTTCTGATGGGAAATCATCTAACCAGTTAACTGTTAAAGAAAATTAAATATGCATCATTTTTGGAGGGAAAGTGTCACCTGTTGTCTCACAAACGATAAAAAAAAAAACCACAGTGAGTTTTGAGTTTATTTGGTTTGATTCTGTCATAAAACAACCTAAACTTGCTCTATATTTCAAATATAAAGTATTTCTAATTACATTTTCCCTCCTAATTATGGTCAGAATGAAGGAGAAGAAAAGATTTACTCTCTTCTAAACACAACTGACTGAGCTGAGCTTCATTTACTGGTCTGGAAGATCAGCTGGGAAGGATCATTAAAGAATAATGGCGGAGCTGATTGCTACATAACGAGCAGCCTTGCAGAGACGAGTTGATACACGGTATTGATCAGGAACAGGAAATGGCACCAGATCTTCTGCTTTAACAGTCTTTGGCAGCTTAACTGATAAAACGCACTAACATTCACCTGTTATGTACGCAGGTTTGCCAAGGTTTGACTTTCTTATCAAAACAGCTTTATTGACTCACAGCTTATAAATCATGACAGGCTGATATATTTTCCTAGAAGGTAAAATATTTCACACGTTCAGGTGAAACAGTCTCTCCGCTCTGAGGCGCCGCAGGGAGAAACTCTCAACGTTTTCAAACTGGATGCAGCTTAAAAATGAGCTTTTCGTTAATATCCTGCAAGTTTACTGAAGACAAAACGACGTGCTGATGAAGCCTTTCACACACTTTATACTAAAGCTGCTGACAAATGGACTCATGGCAAAATTTGAATACCTCATAACGGAAAAAACACATCATAGGACAAACACATTTGACTGTCAGACTGTTTATTTCCATCTCTGGCGGGAAGAGAACAGCGATGGTTTTCTATTTATAAAATACAAATAACATCAGCAGATTACACAAAGTTTTTCACAGTATTTTCACAAACACCAGAGCCTGTCAGATACTGGATATCTGCAACTCACAAAACACTTGTGACAAAGATAATAATAAAAGTAATGGATGCAGGATATTTTTATAGTTTATAATCTTTATCAGTGCACTGAAACAGTAAACTTCACTGGGAATTTAATAATTATAAATAACTACAGAACAATTTCTAAATTACCCCAAGCATTTTTTTCTGCATTATGTTCTGTAAAAAAAGTTTTCATATTTGCAAATATTTGTGTTTGCATATATCGGACAACATAAACACTGATACCGATATATCTGTGATAGGCTGATAATAAACACTGATGAGAGCAGCAGAGCTCATTAACCGCTGATCAGGAAACTGAGTTATCATCTTCATCCCACTGCTTGATCGTGGACGTCATCTCTTGCTGTTAAACATAATATTAGTTTATGTTTATCATCCCTAAAACACAAAGTATTTCACCAGAGAAAACAACCGTTTCTCTACAAAGCTTCAACGATACTGTGGACAAACTTCATGAGAGACAGGAAGGGTTAAATTCAGTAATGTGAGGGCATTAATTATTAATCTGAGAGAATGAAATACTAACGGGAAGAAAGAAATGAGCGTATTGAGCAGATACAATAGTAATTTTTGGGAAATGATTTGTAATTTTTTTCCCTCCTCACCAGACTCCATAGAGAAATGTTGCACTTTCTACCATTTATCGCCTCTTCAGTTAGTATTGTGAGAGCTTTGTGTGTGTGTGTGTGTGTTATATATGTGTGTGTGTTAGTGTGTGTGTGTGTTTGCAGCATTGTTCACATGTGGGCGGGAATCTGAAAGCTTCTCTCCATCTCTGGAATGTCAACAATGAGTCACGTCGTCGGCCTGCGTGTCTCGGGGTGGGGTCTCCAGCCTCAAACCATCAAATACATACCGGTTCAGCCTGTTTCCTAAAACAACACTCACTCATTCAACGTGTGCAAGTGTGTGTGTGTGTGTGTCTCTCATGAACCTTATACTGGTTTTATTATGTTTAAATATTCTTATCTTAACATTTTTTAAAAATATTTTTACATTTTTTCTTCACACCTGCTCGTCCTCAGCAGAGTTCAGTCTTTATATTTTTATACAGGCGAGCGAAAGAGGAAGTAGTGAATCTGTGACTTTCACTGGTGAACATATAAACTATATATAAACACTGAGTATTAATACTCACAAACAAAAGGTCAAATGTAGGTCAAAAGTCTAAATGTGGTTTCAGAGATCTTAAAGATGACAGATGTGTAGATTTTAAAGTTTTCCTTGAAGTTTATATGAGGAGGAAACGGCACCAAGAAAATCTCATTTTTTATCCTCTTGAACTCTGATTATCTCCTTAAATAAAATCATTTTCCTGAGCTTACATGACGCTTATATTGTAGTATTCAAATGAAAGACAGCATGTTTTTAAGGATGCAGCGTTACATCAAAACATGTTATGTCTTCAGCATTTTAAGCTGTATTTTACACACATTTATCTGGTATTTCTGGGTTTTAACAAGTTGTGGCCATGTAAGAGTTTTTAAAGATATAAAAACATCAAAATGTGAGCTAAACATCTGATTACAGACCTTAATAAAAAATCAGCTTTGTCTGCTACAAAAAAAAAAATAATTTGGATTAATAATTTTGAAAGTCACAAATGACCGTTTAGGTGACATTCACGTGTCCTTTAACACTAACCTGAAGCTCAAACCTCTAAAGATCCTAAAGAACAAAACGATCTCAGGATGATTTATATTTTTTGGGTTCAGTTTGTCCTGAAGTTCTTTGCGAAAACGTTTGTTTACAACCGTCTGTTCACGTCAGACTCTGATCTTCATCATCTGCCTCTTCGGCTTGTTTCACCCTCTGACCTGAGAACGTGTTTCAACACATTCATCTCTCTCTGTCACGTTTTTAACTTGATGAGTTGATAACTGCTACGACTAACTGCCTTTAAACCTGTTTAATTATTCTTCTGATTGGACAAACTCATTATTTGTCCCAGATTCTGATTTTTGTCATCAAATTTGTCCTGAAATATCCACAAAAATCATGTTTTTAATAAATTTAAGGCAAGAAACAGGCAATACAGTTTTATTTTACATGTACGAGCTTGGCTTTTAATTAGAACTGTTGGTGGATCAACCAATTAGTCAATCAAGAGAAAATTATCCTGCAACTATTTACATAATCGATCGAGTCATTTTTCAAGCAAAGAAGCCGAACATGTGAGTTTCAGCTTCTAGAATATGAAAATTTGCAGTTTATGTGTCTTATAAATAGATATCTTTGGGTTTTGGACTGTTTGGAGCCGTTTCTACACAAACTAACGAGACCAAACTCTTCATGATGAGGGAACATGTCACCCAGTGCAGCGATGTGACTCACTGACGTGTTTTTAATAGTTTTTGGACAACAACAGAGGAAGAAGATATATCAGGCTTTAGATACACACACAATACTTGTTAGTAGATCAATTCATCGTTGGTTTGGATCCAAACATTTGAGATTTATTGACGAGAAGAAAAATACAGAAAATCGCAGCCTCAGTCAAAGGTGACTTTTACACTTGGCTGTGAGTCGGACTATAAATCACTCGATGAATGTGTCTTATGCTCACAGCCAAGAGTAAATAGTGTAAGTTTGCCTCTTTAAACACAGACAGGTGCCTCAAACAGGAAGTCTCCCCCCTCCCTTCCCCGTCATTGGCCGTCTGTTTGCTCCTGGACGCCCCCTCAGGCCAATAGCGTCTCCTCCCCTCTCTCTCCGCTGCGTCCCGCCCTCGCCCGGCTCTTCCCCTCCTCTGCCTGAGTCGCTGCTGCTGCTGCACTCCGATCTCAACCTCTCAGACTGTCTGTCTGTCTGTCGGGGCTCCTGCTGGATGTGTGTGTGTGTGTGTGTGGATGAGTGTGTGAAAGAGAGAGAGAGAGAGTGTGTGTGTTGTAGAGAGGAGGGAGAGTGTGTGAGGAGATTTAAAGTGGCTGCAGTAGAGTTTTCAGTTCTGTTTTGAGAAGTGAAGTGGAAGACGTGGTGGTGATGATGATGATGGGCTTCCTTCAGCCTCCACGGGCTCAGGTCAGTGGATGCCGACACTCTACAGCTGCCTGTGTGTGTGTGTGTGTGTGTGCAAGAAAAGGAAATTCATGCTCCTCCTGCTATTGTATGATACATTGTTTTCCAGCCTGTTGCTGGTTTCCAGTTTGCAGCGTTTGCCAATTTTTTTTCCAGGCTTTAAAACATCTAAAATAACCATAAATACCTTCATAACTTCTATGAGCCCAAACTAATTGCGTATTTTGTGCCATAATGGGTCAAAAAATGTCCAATTAGAGGGAATTTATAATGATGATAAATTGAGAAAAGCAGCAGTTTTGTCATTTTTAAACTTTCTCAGTGAAGCACGTTGGTGGAGGAAAGAACCAGGAGGAGAAAACACACTTCAGTTTCAAGGTTAAACTCTCTGGTTTGTGGTATAAAAGTCTAAAAAGCGTTTTCAGTGACCAGTTCAGATACAGTAGCCCACTGTTGTGAAACGTTTTGCTGGTTTTCTGAGACGTGGAAGGTATTTTTTGCCTTTTTATAGTGGTTTGGCGAGCTCTTGTGCAACTCTGATGTCAGTTTGGTGTCGGTGCTGTTGTGACAGTTTGTCTTTTATTCTGTGTTGTTTGCTGTGAGACTCAAGACTCGAGTCTCTTTTGTTGTTTATCACACGTACAACCAAACTTTCCCTCTTTAGAAAGTTTTGTAATCTACTTTAAGAAGAAGGGATCATCAAATATTTGTTTTTTTACCTATTAAATGACTTAAAATTAATCAATTATAGAATTGTCATTGATTACTGGTGACTTGGGGAAGAAGAGGGTGACTTAAAATGTTTAAAAATACTTTGTGTGAAAGAGAAAGTGAAGAAGAAAATGTAGAAGAAAGTTACAGAAAAGAGGAAGAAATGGGATTTTGTTTCTGAATCAACCCAAATGCATTGTTTGTTTTGTGTGTGTGTGTGTGTGTGTGTGTGTTGGGGGGGGGGGGGGACTCAACAGCTTGCCACCTGGCTGGCGAGTGATGCAGCGAGGGGGGGTGGTTGGAGGTGGAGGGGGGGGGGGTTGATGGTCCACACTGTACCCAATTAATGTGAGTGCTCACTGGGCTCACACACACACACACACACACACACACACACACACACACACACACACACACCATCCTCTATCTGCATTAATCAAAAATATTTTTGCTATTTCCAAGGTCAGTATTGAACCTTCAGGCTTAATTTCCTCTTATGATTTGAGTCACGTAGATTTAACTTGTTGCTCTCTTTTATAAAAACATCTTTGAATATAATTAATTTATCCTGAAAGCTTCGTTAACATCATCTTATATTAAAACCGAATCAAAGGAGTCTTTTGTAATGTGTAAAGTTTTGAACTAGCAGAGCTTTTTAGTCCGTTTTAGGTCATTGTTTTTGCTGTAATGACACATTTCCTGCATGATTCAGTCTCAGTGTTTCCAGCAGCAACAGCATCTGTTTTCAGAAAACAGAACAAAACATTGGAGACGACTGGAGTTTAGACGTAGACCAGCAGAACACCAGTTTCTCACCAGTCAAACGGCTTAAAACACATTAATTCAGCTTTAAAGTCACCAAGTGGAGTTTTTTTTTTACCACTAGAGGTGCTGTGGCGTAAGGAGCGTGAAGAAGACGACCGTTAGCGGTTAAACGCGGACGTGAACAATCGTTTTACTGTAAATGAAAGGAAACGCCCTCAGCATGTTTATCAGGCCTGGAGCATGGACGCAACACTGTAAATAAAAACAGAAAGCAAACAGAAAGCGCTACAGATTACCGTAAAGCCTGTTTGTTTTTTTAAGCTAAATGCTAAAGGCAACGTATGCAAACTAGACAGTGTAGATGAACTGATACTGGAGCAACTGCTGCTATCCAGCTAATAGATATTTAGAAGTTTAACAACCCAGTTATATAAAAGCATCAAAGCAGCAGAAACCACCGCTCACTTCCTCTTTTAACAGACAAAGTCGGGTATTTTTAGCGAGATGTCAAGATATTTGCTCCTTTTTTTTTTTTTCTGGCGTCAAAACTGAGTATTATAAAACCAAACCGTGACCTTTTCATAACCCGAACCATAAATGTCACAACATAAAACATCATTATTCAACTGATAACAGCCATTCAATCTGATTTTTAAATGATTGAAACGTAGAGATTCAGCCTGTCTGTGGTTTGCAGACACGTATGATACCAACGATTTATTCCGGTGGTTGACTTTTTAATTGTGACATAGTGATACATAGTGAGCAGGACATTTTTCAGTTGTTAAATCCACCTGTCAACGATCTCTGAGCACACAAATGTAACACAAAAGACCAATTTTGGGATTTCTGTGCTTGTTTTTCAATTTCTTGTTTCTGATCCAGATACATTTACAGTTTATCAGCTGATATATCGGCCTTTATATCGGTCTACTTCTACTAGACAGCAGAGTATTTTTGTTCCCATTCAGGAAAACTATAGAATAGAGCAGTAATATAAAAACATAGACTTTATCATCTTGCAGTATTATTACTGTATTACCTTTTACCTGACATTAACAATATATGAGCTATGGTGAACTCTCCAGGGCTTTAAGAAGCTGTCCAAAAAAAGGCAAAATATGCTCAGAAATGCTTAAACGACAGGCTGTTTGGTGCGTTAGACACCTGATATAAAACAAGAATAACCATCGCAGTGCATTTCAGTAAACAAGTGTTCAGTTATTCAGTCAGTTGGAGAGACGTCGCTACTGAAATCTAATAAACACCAGCGTCTTTACAGAGTGATCGTAGCTCAGAAAGTTTTCAGGCTGAATTTTTATCAAAGTCATCAAAAGGGTTTTGAACGGGAAGTGAAAACTGACACGTTTTCACCACCATCATTCTTTTCAAATCTAGTTCATCTTCTGGATAATCAGGTCAGGTTTGCATTTTTTGTGTGATTTTTTCGTGCTGATAACATTATTACATGCACAGACAAAAAAAAAGACTCTACGAGCTTGTTAAGTGTAACTGAAGCTGCAGCTACTTTCTGCAGAGACTGTTATCAAACTGAAACACAAGCCAGGAATATGAGCAGCGAGGGTCACGCTGTTCCTTTCATCCTGTATAATCTCAGCAGCCTGTTTCTTTTCTTTCTTGCTTTTTTTTTTTTTTAAACATGATTTCTCCTTTGTTCTATTGTTGCTGTTCTGATATTAATTTATTTCCTTGCATCACCGGTTCCACCAGGAGTTATTGTTAGTCACCTGCAGACACACCTCAAGATGCACTTTCACACACGGGTTTCAATACGACGATGGCATAAAAAACACCAAACAGAGACACACAGGACCTTATTTATGTGCATGGTTTGCATTATACAGGCTCTGGACTGTACACTCTGTGTGTGTGTGGTGTAACAGTAGTACGGTAAAGGTTGCTGTTTTTGCATCTAATTTGTTTGCGTTTGCAATGAGAAGCATTATCTGGACTGTGCACTGAAGGGTAAAGACGATATAATTTACATTATTGTACATTATTTTAAGATCAGGCATCAGTCGGCATCACATCTGAAATTATAGTAAAGAAATTGTGTTTTTGTTTCCGGCTTCTTGTGTATTATTTGCTTCTCTCTTGTAAGATAAAGTAGTTTAACCTGTTCAGCCTTTAAATCATATTCAAATGAAATAATCTAAGAAGTGAAATCCCTCTTTCACTGAACTACTCACAATTTATAGACATGAAACTCATGATGAGGGACTGCAAGAAGACATTTCTTCATATTAAGGAGTTACGAGCAGAAAAACCTGTTAATCAGTTTATTTTGGACATAAACGAGAGAATACATCCCAGAGTTTCACTAAATACACTAAATTGATTAGATTTAATGTCTCATGATGGGACGTTAAATCTGCCGTGCTGCTTTGGTTGATGGTTGATGTCACCTGGAGGAGGAAGTGAAAGCAGACAGACCACAGTGAAACCGCAGTTCATCTTTCCACAGAACCCAAACATGAGTTGTTCCTTTCCTAGAAATACACTCAGGGTTTGAAGGTTTTGAGGTGAGAAGTGCTTCATACATGAGAGATCAGCTCAGTTTCAAATTTACGACTTTACATACATTACATACATACGTTACGACAGCTTGAACAATGATGAAACTGAAGTAATAACATTTCTAGCAACTGTTTCTCAGCTGTGTGTGTTGTGAGTGTTGCGTTCAACAACAGCTCTGGTAATTCGGAAATTACAGAATATCAACAGTGCATGAATGAAAACTGAAAGTGCTGTAATATTATTGTGGTTTCACACACTATGTGGCTTTTTGTGACTTCACTAAATGTCTCTGCATTAACCGCAAAAACACTTAAAGCTGCTCTAATCAATATTTATATATTAAGAATGGATCAAATGACTTCATTTAATGTGAAATTGATCGCTTGTAGTCATGAACCCTCAGAGAATGAACAGACACAGTTAGCTGTGGACTAGCTGGTGAACATAGTGGAGCATTTAGCAGCTAAAGAGCCAGATATTTCCCTCAGGAGTTGGTGGAGAACAAAAACAGAGCTAAAAGAGAGTGAATATTAGACTTACATTCACCAGGTGGACAGAAACACGACTCCACATGAATGATAAAGTTGCTCCGAAACTGCTGGATGCGGAAATAAAGCAACTGTTTGCTGACAAGTTCAACATGTCAATTTAAGCCGCAGCCCCCTAATAGCCAAATAATCAGTTTATACAGGTTTAAACAATAATATATGAAGTAAAAAAAATTGATTTCAGCTCATGCTTTTTCCTCAAATTAATAAGTAAGTAAGTAAGTAAAACTTTATTTATATAGCACCTTTCTTAAAACAGGTTACAAAGTGCTTTACAGTGACATAGCAAAGCGACTGGTCGCTGTATCAGCTGTGATAACATGCAGTTCAGTATATATACGTACAGTGGCAACACAGGGAGTCGTGTGCGGAAAGTAAGAGTGTGGAGGTCTGAGTGGTAGATGTGCACGCCTCCAATTAACATTTGTGTTTTTATTAAAGTCCTCCTCCACTCAAAAACATGTTTCTTCTTCTTCCTGTAGCTGGATGTTTGTTCTCTTGTATGTGCAGAGTTTGTTTTCACATTCATCTGCTGAAGGAGGAAAGTTTCTCTGAGCTCAACCTTAAATCTCAGTTTAACAAGTGACATCACAGCTAGTTCGGAGCCAATCGTGGTCCAGTATTCAACTATACAAGTATGATGTGGAAACTTGAAGCCTCTAGAGCACAAACACAAGTAGGAGACGTCTTGTGTCCAGCAGTTGAACCATATTTGCCAGGCGCAGATGTTGCAGAAAGCAAGAATTATAAATACGTAGATGTGGAAAAAAACATGGCCGCCGAACGTAATCTGGATTTTGCTGAAGTGTCCACTGTTGGCGTTTTTGCAATATTGTTGTAATATGTTAGTTTTTTCTGCCACCAAGTGGTCAAAAAATGTGTGAATACAGGTTTAAGAGCTTCATCTGCACTGGAAACATCATTAAAACCTTAAAATATGAACTCCTCTGTCTTTCTGATGCATTTCTTCTTCATGTTCTTTGCCTCACTTATAAACTCTCCTTACTCCATCTTTCCCCTGCTGTCTCTTTTTGGCTGTTTTTATCTTCTCAACCTGCAGTTCGTTCATCCATCTTTCTCTTTCCTGTCAGCCGTAGATCACAACAGATCAGACACTAATCCAAACAACGGGATTAGTAGAGGAGAAGCACAGGAAGCAGAGGCCTTTTTAACCACATTCCTCAATATAAGTGTGTGTGTGTGTGTGTGTGTGTGTGTGTGTGTGTTGAGGGGGTCAAACGGTGTCCGTGCGTGTGCTCATGAATGAAGAGGATTGACTGGAGGGATTTTCACATAAACTGACCCAGAAACATGGATGTGATGAGAAATCCTTTAGAGAAACAGCAGAGACAGTGAGGACAACATGTAACAACTATAAACACGTCATCTGTCATCATGATGGAGTAAAACCATTGAGCCAATTAAACACCAGCAGCTACTGGTGCTGTAAAGTTTAATGGAGACTCAGCTGGTTATGTGGGAGATGTTACATTTATATGTAAAGCTTTGAACTTTAATTATGGCTCCACCGTCCAACCAACCAAGCCAATATTGTGGTTTGAACATGTGTTGCCACCACAGGATTTGGATCAAAGTTGATCAGAAATATTCTGTTTAAGACCAAATTTAAACCAATGAGAAGAGCAAAAATAAGACACAAATGCAAAAATCTCAAATAACCCAACTTTGTTCTCACTTTGGCAGAAAATTGTGTGTTCCTGTTGCACCCAAATATGTTTTCAGGGTCTTTATATATTCAGGGAAATTTCACTGAGAGGCCTTTCTCACCTGGAAGCTGCAGTCTGACCTGCTGGCTTTGCTCAAGGGCGCCTCAGTGGAGGTAATGAATGAGGGGAAAACTTTCCCGACCCAGACTCACCCTGCCGGGCTCGGGGATCAAACCAGAGACCTTCAAGGTCTGGTGGGCTCTGACCTTTCAGCCACCGCTGCCTTACAGCTGTTTAACGTCAGTCATCTTTGCTGCAGTTAATGAACAAATGAGACCCTCCTTCCTTATCAGTGCAGAAGCAGTTAACAGTTACACATTCACTCTGCCTCAGGTTAAACTCCAGGTTAGATTCAACGTTTACTTACATTTCTTACAGCAGGGTGTCAAACCAGAAAATGTAAAGGAGTAGGTTTGGTCTCAGAAGTGGGGGAGGGGACACACAAAGAAATAAAAACTAATAAACCAATAACAAATGATCATAAAATTGGTTATTGTGCTTTCTATAATAATGGTGAATAGTGTAACACAAACAAGCTATTTAAATCTGTGTATTGAAATCCTACTTTAGTTTCCTTTATAGATATTTGATACAAACTTACCTAACGAGCACTGCGCTTAATTTCCTTATTTTTGACTGATGTTCAGTTCTAGCATCTTCAGTCTGATATCCAACGTGAAATAAAAATCTAGATTAAAATGTATTTTTGAGTGGTATCTGCAGCTATTCAGATGGCTCTAATAACATTCACCAGTAAGGTAGGGCAGCCTGAGAGGCAAAACCCAGGGCAAAAAAACACCACGTTAAGCTTATTGTTTTGAGCTCACACTAATAATTGAAGACGACTCAGATGAGTGTATAAACTTTTCATCAGTTCTTTCATCTGGAGTTCGATGGCTGGACAGTAGAAGTAAATCGATGGTCAAAGAGCAAAGCCTCCGATCTGAAAATGCACTTTTTTTGAGAAATAACACACTGTTTTTGGACTATATTACTGTAGTGTTAACAATACCGTAATAACCAAACAAACATACCGTAAACAATACCGCATAATATAGTAATATAGTCCAAAAACAGTGTATTATGTCTTGGGTATCCTTAACAAACAGCATTCTGCAAGAAAACAACTAGTTTTTTTTAAACAAGTTTTCTCAAAAAAGTGCATTTTTCAGAAAGGAGGTTTTGCTCTTCAGCCATCGAAATGCTCAGAAGGATTTTAGTAAGAAAATCAACTTGAAACAATGAATGTGGGACAAAGTAACTAAACATTTGTTATAATTTCATCTTCCAGTTACTTGATAATTGTAAAACAGGAGTTTGTCTGATCTCTTGTGTTGCTGGACTCTCTTCTAGTGGTCTAGTTGGTGGAAATGGTTTTCAAACCTGGAAGTAGATCAGAGACGTTCTGCTGCTCCTTCATGTTGAAAGGAGGCAGTTTATGGAGGTTTCAGGTGGATCTGGAGTGAAGGGCCACCACTCAGGCCTGGATCAGTACAGGAAAATGTGAGGATGTGATTCATGTTTGACCTTTAGGCTTAACACCCTCTTCCCCTCCGTACCTGTCCCTCCAGGTGAGCCCCGGGCTCCAGACTGAGTGCTAACCATGCTGCGGCATTCCGAGCCGACGTCCAGCACCCTTCAGCTGGTCGCCAACGATATGACCGGCATCATGGAGACACTAGACACCCGCGAGCTCGACCTGGGAGATGGAGAGTACAACACGACAGACGCCAACGTCCCAAGTGTGTGCATTTTGTCAGAGTTGGTGTCCGTCTGCCGTCACGACATATATTCTGTTTGTCTGTGTGTGATATCTGATGATGATGATGATGATGATGATACGTGTGTTTTTCTCCAGGAGAGCGTTTGCCTTTCATGGCCATCTACAACACGGTGGGTTTCAAGGAGCCCGAGGCCAAAGTCTTCCTGTCCTCTCCGATCACCGCCAAGATCCTGGAGGTGGAGCGGTTCACCTCGGCTCAGGACCGCTTCAACGTCACCACGCAGCGGAGCGTCAACAAGGTGCACACAGACACACGGACAGACTTTGTCATATTTTTATTTGTCTCAATGCCTCCTCAAGGTTAATGACAAGACTCTAATTGGCTCAACACTTAGTCTGGAGCCCTGTGCTTATGCTGCGTTCATGTCATATTGGAGTTACTGTAATTACGAGTTTCCGACTTGTAAATAGTTCACGTCAACCTCCAAGTTGAACGACTCTACAGATGTGCCTGAAAACCAAGCAAACATGGAAGCCTCACATTAACCAAAGTCCATCATTTAGTGTAATTAAACCCTAATTTAATGGATATAATGTCATTTTGTCAGTGTACAGTATTTTAAATCTTCATATGACCAATTCCGTTATCATACAACCTTCCTGAGTTGTCAGATGATGTAAACGCTCACAGATCCTTCCCATCCGTCGGACATAGTGTGAACGTGGCATCATCTGGGTGCATAACCTGCCAATAAAACCAAAACTTGTTGTTTTTGTATGGATTAACTAATAGATATAACATGTTAATTAGTGACTTTTAGAAGTGCTGTTTGGTGCAGATTTTTGTAACCTGCAGACGGAGCTAAGCTAGCTGTTTCCCCCCGTTTCCAGTCTTTATGCTAAGCTAAGCTAAGCTAACCGTCTCCTGGATCGTCATATTTAACGTACAAACATGAGCAGGATCAATCTACTTATCAAACTCTTAGCAAGACAGCAAATTAATGTATTTCCCAAACTGTTGAACTTTCTTTACATCATTTATAATTAATTGAGTGAACTCAGTCAAGTTGATATTTTACATTATTATCTACTGGGTCAGATTTTGAGGGAAATTTGCTTAAATCTACGACACCAAACCAAAGAAACTGTCGGCTGCTTAAAAATTTGATTAGCCTGAAGATGTTGTCACAAACTAATTAGACAACCACCGTTTGTTTGACTAACATTGAGCTTTTTAAAATGTAAAGTGATTAAAGTAAACACCTGACTCTAGTCTCTGTGTGGTGTGTTTAGTCGATGCCGGCGGTGTTTAAGATCGAGCTGAAACACGGCGAGTTTACGTGGCTGGTGAAGAGGAAGGAGAAACACTTCCTGGATCTCCACAGAGAACTGAGGACGTACAAGACGTTCATGAGGCTGCCGCTGCCGACACGCAGGTAAACACGGCCATATATTTTGTTGTCAGCATTTGGTGCTGCTCGTTACCGCTGTCATCATCTAAAACATCTTACTAGCTGGTCCTGGGATATGAAAGGACATCCTCTCACCTGCTCTTGTCATGTCTCTCTGCAGTCACACGGTGAAGAGGCAGACGGCGACGAGGATCGAGGCGAGGCAGATGCCGAACCTCCCCAGAGGAGGAGGAGACGAGCTGGGCAGGGAGGAGCAGGTTTCCAGCCGCAGGGTACGTTGTTCTCCAGAGCAGCTGTCAATAATCAGCCTCTCTTCCTTTCATACTTGTTGATTTTTTTTTATTTTATTGTACCAGCTAGCTGATATTTCTCTAATGTGTGTTTGTTTCAGAAACAACTGGAAGATTACTTGAATAATCTGCTAAAGATGCCGATGTACAGGAACTACCACGCAACGGTAAAGGCAACAGCTTCTCTAGAGTTTCTACTCATCCTGTAAAACTTTTAATTCTTTAATGCAGATTTTCCGTTGTGGAAAATGATAAAATAGTTGTGAAAAGTTTTTTTTAAATGTGCAAGAAAGGTATGATCAGGTTCAGGTTGGGTTTGTTGTTTAGATATGAATATTTTTCCTCTTCCAGATGGAGTTCATTGATGTCAGCCAGCTGTCCTTCATCCACGACCTGGGACCAAAAGGCTTGTAAGAACAACTCACTGTCATAAACATCATTTATTCTGTATTTTAATCTTATACTTTATCCTTAAAACAGAACTCCACTGTTTTAGGGAAGAGTGGTATTATGTTAACATTAGCTGCAGCAGCTGTAATTTATATTTTTTATAATACTTATGTCTGATGTGTCAGTGTGTGATGTGTTTGGCTCGTAGTGATGAACCTACAGAGAATTATCAGTGACTCTGCAGCTCCTCTCGGCTTTACGGAGCTTTATAGTGAGTTTCAGCTCATTGTTTATCTGTCCGGCTGCAACTTTACTGTTCTGGTTCACTCTCAGCGTCTCTCATAGTGTCGTTTTCAGAGAAAAAGCCATAAAAAGCCGCTGTACACTACCTGCTCAGCACCAAACAGACACAGTTAGCTGTAGACTAGCTGGTGAACATAGTGGAGCATTTAGCAGCTAAAGAGCCAGATATTTCCCTCAGGAGTTGGTAGAGAGTAAAAACAGAGCTAAAAGAGAGTGAATATTGGACTTACATTCACCAGGTGGACAGAAACACGACTCCACATGAATGATAATGTTGCTCCGTAACTGCTGGATGTGGAAATAAGCAACTGTTTGCTAACAAGTTCAACATGTCAACTTAAGCTGCAGCCCCCAAATAGCCAAATAATCAGTTAATACAGGTTTAAACAATTATATATGAAGTAAAAAAAATTGATTTCAGCATATGCTTTTTCCTCAAATTAATAAGTAAGTAATTAAGTAAAACTTTATTTATATAGCACCTTTCTTAACACAGGTTACAAAGTGCTTTACAGTGACATTGGGACACAAAAACCATGAAAGACACATTCAAGAACACATACAGACATCACACACACGTACGAACACAGCGAGCATACAGTCATCACACTTGAATTTATCAAATGTTATGAGAAAGCCATTTTAAAAAGTAGGTTTTTAGGTGATGTTTGAAACAGTCAACAGATTCAGCTGATCTGATGGGAGTGGGGAGATTGTTCCAAAGTCTAGTTGCCAGGGCAACAGAAGCACAGTCGCCTTTGGTTTTTAGTTTGGCACGTGGTACGGCCAACAGGTTTTGGTTGGAAGACCTAAATAAGCACTTATATTGAGAAAATAAACCCATGCAAGGCAAAGAGAAAAGGAAGATTTCAGAATTGGGATAAAAGTTCTTTAAACCAAAACTTGTATCCAAAGTTTTACTTAGTTCCTGCCTGACAGCAGCTCTCTCTCGTCTCTCAGGGAAGGAATGGTGCTGAAGCGCTCCGGTGGCCATCGGATCCCCGGGATAAACTGCTGTGGTCGCAGCAAGATGTGCTACCGCTGGTCCAAACGGTCAGTAAACACAAACACTGAATGAAACCTTTTGAGAAGAGAGAACACCAGGAGAGGATCAGATTCCCCCACACTGTAATATTAAAATTGTATTAAAACCTGGATGCTGTTAACGGCCATTAGATGCTGCAGAGAAACTTTCAGGTTTGACTTTGATTTGATAACAGATGTTTCAGACTCACATTTAACTCCATTTCCAAATAAGTGGTTTAGATTATTGTGTTGTGTTGGGTTTTTAGTTACAACATGTGTTATCTGATCACTATTGTTGCCTCACTGGACTGTTTTTATGATGGCGCTGTGTTGAGAACAGGAATTTTCCTTTAAGTACACAGAAAAACAATGCAGTTTATTTTAATTACATTGTGATTCCATTCCTGTAATGTTAATGGAGATGTATGTGTGTGTGTGTGTGTGTGTGTGTGTGTGTGTTTATAGCTGGCTAGTGGTGAAGGACTCGTTCCTGCTGTACATGAAGCCGGACTCGGGCGCCATCTCCTTCGTGATGCTGGTCGACAGGGAGTTCAGCATCAAGATGGACTCCAAAGACACCGAGACCAAACACGGCGTCCGTATCGACAGTCTGTCCAGGTCTGTTTTTCATGTGCAACATTTACAGGGTCCAGAAAATAGCAGTAAATAGTTTTTTTTTTAATGTGACATAAACAAACAAATCTCTACCAACCACATCCGTAAAAAGTTCCTTAAAATAACTTAAAATAACTGCGGTAAGGGGCTTAATAATAACTATAACAACATGTTGTGGCGGCCCTCAACGACACTTACTTTTTAATTCAGTAAACTTTATGTCAAAACACTTTATTTATCAGTTTAAATCCCCTGAAAATGTGGCTTCAAATCCCTTTAAATCCCTCTGAATGAGCCAGAATCAAAGGGTGAATACATAAATAAATAAATAATACTTTAAGATGTGTATCTTAATTAAGAGTTTAACAGATTTGCACTGGTTTGATCTCTTCATCAGGATTGTGCGGTTGTGGTTTTGATTACATTTGATTGACAGCGGCGGCAACGTAAGCAAATAACTCCACGACCTCGCCAACTTCTAACCAGTCAGAAGAGCTCAGACAAAAAACAGAAATATGGAAATCTCTAATGTCAAATAGATAAAACTGTTCTAACATGGTCAGAAAATAGCTTGTTAATGTTGGATCCCGTCGCTCAAGGAAGGAAGTGAAATGAGAGAATATTGATTTCAGGGCCTTTAAGGTATTTTAGTGCCTTTAATTTAATTTACTTTATAAAAAGAAACTCGGTGCCTTTTATGTGTCATATTGAGTACATCAGTCAGTGGTTATTTAATGGACTTTTCACATTAACGCACCATCAGTAACATTAGATTTATTTATTAAAGCCTCCACGGATGAACCTATAAATAAATCCCTTACAAAGTGATAAAGTTACACAAAGCTTTGGGACTTTAACAAAGTATAATAAAGTACATTAAAGGGAGATATATTTAGTTTACTTTACACTTTACTTTAAGTCCCCATATTTAGCATTTATAAGCAGTAAATAAACAGTATAACAAATGGTTTATAACACTATAATGTAAACATATGTGTTTATTAATGTAATTGATGCTGGTGTACAAACAGATAATGAATTTACAGCAATAAACACTTTAAATGTCCTTATATCTGCTTAAAATGACATTATAGTGTGTTATAAACATTTATTACATGTTTATACACTCATTATAAACAGGTGGACTTACAGTAAAGTGTCACCAGGGATTTGAGTGATTTGGCTTTTAATGACTGCTGTCAGTGTCCGGGGAATTATAACAATATTTATAAGTTGATAAAGTCTACAGCGGCTTGTGAATGACTTTAAAACAGTCACATTTTAGTGAGTAATCAGTGAATCAGTGCAGAAATCTACCAGCAATATTTAGTAAAGCTGAAGAGACGCATCAACATAATGTGATACTTGACTGAAACAATAAATCTGAATAAAAGAGATTTATTCTTCTTGCAGATGTGTCCATTTGGCTCTATGAGGCCGTTTAAAACCCTGTGTGTGTGTGTGTGTGTGTGTGTGTGTGTGTTCAGGTCATTGGTGCTGAAGTGCACCAGCTACAGACACGCCCGCTGGTGGGGTCAGGCCATCGAGGGCTTCGTGCAGAAGCACGGCTCGGCGTTCCTCACCGACCACCGCTTCGGATCCTTCGCCAGAGAAGAGGTTAACATTCCTGCCAAATGGTAACCGTAGCAACCAACTGACACTGTCCAACTGCGATTTTTAATGCATTTTTTAGTGAAGTGAGACTTGTGTGTTAACGAGGAGGAAGCGTTGCAGAAAGTCTTTGACACGAGTTAGTGCCAGCCGTCAGGGCCAGATGTGGGTTGAACAGTCTAGACAAGACCTCGTCCAGTTGGCAGAGAGAGTGTGTGTGTGTGTGTGTGTCTGTGTGTCTGTGTGTGTGTGTGTGTGTGTGTCAGTGTGTCTGTGTGTGTGTCTCTCGCTGGAGTAACTCGACACAAAGAGAGGGAAAGTGAGCCTCAGCTGCTCATCACCTGTCCCCCTGCTGGGCAACACTATACTGTCTGTGAGACAGACTGTGTGTATGTGTGTGTGTGTGTGTGTGTGTGTGTGTGTGTGTGTGTGTGTGTGTGTGTGTGTGTGTGTGAGCAGCTGAGAGGAACATTATAAAAGCATAATGAAACTGAAGAAGAAGAAGGTGGACACATTGAAAAGTGAGAACAATTTGTTTGGGTTGTTCTTTACTGTCTAAAAGTGTGTATTTGTGTGTGTGTGTGTGTGTGTGTGTGTGTGTGCGTGCGTGCGTGTGTGTGTGTGTGTGTGTGTCCCCTCTACAGGTATGTGAATGGTAAAACATACATGGAGGATGTGGCCGATGCTCTTGAAGAAGCCAGAGAGGAAATATTCATCACAGACTGGTGGTAAGTTTGTGTGTGTGTGTGTGTGTGTGTGTGTGTGTCTTTAAACTCCCGCTGTAGTGTTGCTCCATCACATTAACATGAGATTCTGCAGAAGTGGGTGGTCAGGATTTGTGTGTGTGCGTGTGTGTGTGTGTGTGTGTGTGTGCATGTGTGTGTGTGTGTTTCAGAGTGCAATGAGTGCATCTGGCGGTCACCTCTACTGGAGGTTTTCTGGTCAAGCAGATCAGTTACAGTCAGAGGCTCAGACTACTGTTATACTAGCATACACACACACACACACACACACACACACACACACACGTCAAGAGTACAAGAAAAGTGTGTGTGTGTGTGTGTGTTTGTAAGTGATTTACTGTATCTGCAGTACTGGAAGAAGCACACAACGTTCTTTATTTGAATAAAACTGTCTTCACAAGAGGCGTTCAGGTACCATATTGAATGTAGGTCACACGTGTTTTAACACCACTCAGGGCCCAACACAGTCACTGTTAAAAATAGGTTGTAGTTATGCAGACAACAGTATTGATTAAAATATAAATGTACCTGAGACAAACAAAAACGTGGCCAAAATGTCTGCTGTGTAGACAAGCTGTAAGTCAAATAGTATCAGCAGTAAACTGTAATCAAGTATCCAAAAAGAAAAGTAGAGTTGATGTCAGATGAAAGCTTTAGAGCTCCAGTTTTGGGGATTTTCATGCTTTCAGATCAGTTGAAGAAGGAACAGAAGGACGAAGAAAGTAGGAAAAAAGGAAACATGATGCAAAGAAAAAGGAAGGAAAGTTGGAAAGTTATGTAACTGTTTTTAAAATATCATTACTTCATGTTTTAGCCAACAATAGAGAGGTCACATGAGGTAAAATGAGTCCTCAATCGGATGCAAAGTAGGGATGTTGCGGTTCCAAGCCATCAGAGGTCAACTATTTGAAGAAAGAGAAAGAAGGAAGGAAGAAGGAAAGAGAACAGGGGAGATGAATAGAGTATACATGATGTCTTACAGTGTGTGTGTCGCCCCCCCCAGGTTGAGTCCAGAGATCTTCCTGAAGAGGCCTGTTGTTGAGGGAAACCGCTGGCGTCTGGACTGCATACTGAAACGCAAAGCGGTGAGCAGAAAACTGTTTCCTGGTTGGTCTGTTTTTAGACTGAAGTCACTAACCTCCATCCTCAGAGAGGAAGATTCATGTCAGTGTTTGGCTTAGCTTAGCACACTTAGCACAAAGACTGGAAGTAGTGGAACCACTTTGTCACCAAATACTCAGGACTCAGATGGGTCAGAGTGAAGAAGCTGGTACTTCACTGTAAGAACAAGTTACTGCAGCAGTTGTTGGACAGTAAATAGTTCAGCAGTGCAATGTCTTACTTTCTGTTTCTTTGTGTGAAATACACACATACAAAATGGAAATAAAACAGCACCGAAGTCATTGGTATGCACTTGTGATGAAGCTATGCTAGCAGTTTCCCTTTGCTTCCAGTCTTTGTGCTAAGCTAGGCTAAACACGTCACACAGCTAGCTCTCTGCTGAGATGAAACTGATGAAACTCTTCTTGTCAACCTTTTTTAAAATACAGAAATGTGCTTAAAATTAAAGACATCTTGGGGTTCGGATGTTTAACTTAAATAGTAAAATAGTGAAAAACTGCCGTTATAATTCCCCACAGCCTATGGTGATGTTTTCAAATGTTGTTTTGTCCAACCAACAGTCCAAAACCCAAAGATAATCTGTTAACTATCTTGCCAAAAAAATAACTAAAATGATTATTTATTATCAAAATAGTTGCTGTTTATTTTTCTGTTGATCGACGAATCAATTAATCAACTAAACGTTGCAGCTGTAGAACAAACTGACCCAGAATGTGTGTGATAGTCTCAGAAAGAGTGGATGGAATAAGATGATTTTAACAACATAAAAAGTGGAAATTAGATGTTAAATGTTAAAAAAGTTCTTCATGTTGAACGTTTAATGTCCACATTGGACTGATGATGAGCTGTGTGTTTGTGTTGTTTCCATAGCAACAAGGCGTGCGGATCTTTGTGATGCTGTACAAGGAGGTGGAGTTAGCTCTGGGCATCAACTCAGGATACAGCAAGAGGACGCTGTTACACCTTCACCCCAACATCAAGGTGAGTGTCTGTGACGTATTTCTACAGGTGTGTCGTACTGTTTACGTACGTTTCTTCTCTTAAATGTTTGGATATTTGTTCTTCAGGTGATGCGTCACCCAGACCACGTCTCCTCCGCCGTCTACCTGTGGGCGCATCATGAGAAGATTATTATCATCGACCAATCGGTAGCCTTCGTGGGCGGGATCGACCTGGCGTACGGTCGCTGGGACGACAAAGAACACCGGCTGACAGACGTTGGGAGTGTGACGCTCTCACAGGTGTCTCATACACACACACACACACACACACACACACACACACACACACACACACACACCTGAACTGACTGACGTTGTTGGTGTCACTTGATCAGTATCCAACATGTAGCAACGACAGGAAATCTGCACCATCTACCTGCTCTCTTTGTTTCTCTCACACACATCCTCACTTCCTCATTTGATTTTTCAGTTTGACTTAATTCAATTTAAGTTTCAGGATTTCAAGTCTCAAACACTGATACACTCACAAACTCAGTAGAAATGCAGATCTGTATGGTTTGTTTATTTATTTTAATTCATTTCAGAATATAACTGATTGTTAACAGATATAATTCCCCCCGTTAGTAAGTGAAGGCTAACAGAGTTAAAGCTTATTTTAATACTTATTTGGCTAAAAATGACTCAAACCACAATCCACCAGTATATCCTGTTCCTGCTTCATTTATGGTTGATTGAAAGTACTGTTGGCATCAACATATAATATCTGTTAGACTGCCACCTATATGTGTTTGTGAAGAACAAATCCGATTTGGCTAAAGTTGTAGAGTTAAAACAGTTTAAAATTAAATTTCTGGTGGGTTAATTAGACTTCATTTCAGCACCATGCACTGTTCAAATAGCATGGTGCAACCACAGTATTAATGCCTTTCATCGTCTGTGGGCAGCATTAGAATTAACAAGCTTATATTCATCGGGATTTTCACGAGCCTTTATTAATAAAAAACAACATCCACCACCAATCCTACCACTGCTTTACATCCTGACTTTGATTTAAAACTGAATAAAAGGTTATATTAAACATTGTGTATCTGTATGTATCTCCATGTTTTGTCTTTTTTTTTTTTTTTAATTTTCAGATATATTGTGTATATTACTATATTAGGGGTTGAGAAAATTCTCCATCTTGGCCAAAAAAAACCTCTAAAAAAAGCTGAGCGCAAAACAGTTTTTCTTATTTTGGGGAAATGGCACCGACAGTATATCAGCACTGTTACTAAAACCCAAATTAATACTGTCTTGTGTTTTGATTCCAAGGCTGAAACTTCCTCTGCCAACATGGCTGCTCCAGCCAACGGCAGCAGTGGCGTTTCCCATGGCAACGGGAGGAACATTTTCACGGTGATGGACTCCGTGGACCAGCCAAAGCTGAAAGGTCAGGGGAGGATGAGGAGGGCCAGGTTCAGCATCAGGAAACACCTGCAGAAACACGGTCTGGCCCACGCTGACAGCGACAGCGACGAGGAGCCCGAAGAGAGTGAGTAGTAGCGTTACACACATATACACAGTTTATACATAAAATGATGCACACACACCAAATACAATTAATTCTTTACACTCAAATAATACTATTTTTACAATGCATGTTTGGTATTTAGATGGTCGACACTCAGTGTGACTTAAAGCGAGTGCACCAAATGCAAAAAGAACCAAGAACCATCTCCTTTCATTGTACTGTTTGGCTCCAGGAGATGCCCATTTGAATGGGCTTCAGGCCAATATGAAAGCCTTTTGTTCCTGTCTTTGGAAAATAATTATAAATAAGTAGAAGAAGCCACTGTCAGCATTTTATATGCATCACAATTAGAGAAGATTTGGTATTCCATTAAGAGATTAATTCTGAAATTATATGATAGCTTGGTAACATTTTTTAATCATTTTTTCAATATGGAAGTGGAACCAAACATTTTAGTTTTACCTTGTGTTTGATCTATTTACAAAACATATGATATGAACATATTTTCTTTTACAGTTGTCCTGTTTTTCTTGTTCTTATGGTTGCGTTAAGGGAAGTAATCAAAGGTTGGTTGGTTCATAAAAAAATTAATTATTTGGGTTTCTTTGGGTTGTGGACAAAACAAGACATTTGAGGACGTCGTCTTGGGCTTTGGGAAACAGTGATCGACATTGTCCTCTATATTTCATTTTATCGAGAAAATAATAAATAGATTGATCAGCAATGAAAGTAATTGTTGGTTGCAGCCCTAAACACAAACGAAAAGACCACTAGCTAACATGCTGTGGCTAGTAAAAGCTAGCTTTTGCATTTTATTGACTCATTGCTACTAGCGACTGCCAGTTGGTTGCTAAAGTTGGTAGCTGCTAATTTTAGCCACAAACTGAACCAGAATTAAATATCTGCGTGACTGTAGAGACTAGCTGATTTGTTTTTTTACTAACTAGGTAACTGGTCTTTATGGAGGCTAATGGAAGCTAGCTTTTGCATTTTATTGACTACATTTACATCCATTTTGCCACGAATGCAACCAGCAACTGCCAGTTGTTTGCAAATGTTAGCCATAAAGTGACCCTCCAATAAATGGCTGTGTGACTGTAGGGACTATAATATATGCTATATTGGTTTCTAAAATTAAATAGCTGATTGTTGTTCTCTATCAAAAACTCTGTTGAATTTGTTTAGATAGCTAATTGCATCTGAATAGCTAACCAGCTGTAGCTAATGGAAGCTAGCTTTTGCATTTTATTGGCTACATGTTGCCACGAATTCAGCTCAACTGCCATTTGGTTGCTAATAACCACAAACTAACCCACTAGTAAATGCCTGTGTGACTGTAGAGAGCTGATTTACTTTCTAAAATTGAATAGCTGATTGTTCTTTTAGAAACCCTATCAACTACTTTATTTATTTTGCTTAGATAGCTAACTTAATAGCTAGTTTTAGAAGCTAGATTTTGCTTTTTTAGAATGCAGTACTGCCATCAAACGCCAAAAGATTCCTCCCAAGATCACAGTGATGGTTTTAATCTTGACAGTATTCAATTAAATTAACAACCTGGTGATAAAAGTTCAAGGTTGATCATAACTTACAGTGTTGTCAATTTGTAATAAAAAAACATTGTTAACTTGAAGTTAATGTATGTCTCAACCACTTCTAGGTATTAAAGTATGTGGCCAGAATGCAAGAACAAAACCTTGAGGATCATTTGGCTTTTTGGTGTTTATAGCTTCTCATCCAGCAGCGATAGACTCGATCTGTGCTGCTGTCTCAGTGTTTATGGACGCTCTGTCTAGGTTGGTCCAGCAGCGTCACCAGCCAACACAATCTGATCCCCAGCAGGCTGGTGGAGCTGAGGGCGGCCACACCTATTGGCCAGTCTCAGGCTGGTGAGTTGGGCCGCTGGTTTGGACGTGGTGGCAGCAGCTGGGTAACAGCGTGACCACCCGCTTTTCAGTGTGCTTTGCTGTGGTTTGGATCTAGATTGGACCGCACGTTGGCTCTCTGTGTGCGAGTGTGAAGCTCTTTTTCTCTGATGTGTCAAAGGTTGATCTCAGTTTGTGTCTTTTTGCATGATCAATCTGTGATGTGGATAAGAGCAGCTGTTTATAGTCAAAAACTACTGTTATTAAATAAAAAGCAATAAACCACAAGGATGAAAATTGTTTAAATAAATGCTGGTGAGTGAAATGAAAAAGGCACAGAGGAAAATAAGGAAAATGAGACGCAGATGCTTAAAATAACTTGAAGTGGACCAGTTGAGTTCCACTATAAACATACCACTTCAAAAGTTTAATCTGATTGTGGGGAAACAACTGCATCCTTCCATTCTCCGCTTTTTTTTTTTTTTTTTTTTAGAAACTCTTGTAGGCCTGGGGTTTGATCTGATTAGATACTGTAGCCTGTAATCACTTTATCTTGTTATGTTTTTTTAAACACTCACAAACACAGCCTGATATTTCTCTCTTGGCATACGTTCCATCTCTGCAGTAAAACAGATGCCGTAGGTTTTTATTAGCTACGGGACAGTTTGCTGCTTGTTTGCCAGGCTCATCTCTGTTTATCCTGCTGATGTGATACAGACGGGTGACAAATTAAAGGAAAAACCAATATGAAGTCTCTTAGTAAGGTGTTGGGTCAACATGTGCCTCCAGAACAGCTTCAGAGCACCTTGACATTGATTCTACAGTGTCTGAACTCTACTGGAGGAAGGAACACCATTCTTTTGAAAAGATATTCCCTCATTTGGTGTTGTGATGATGGTGGCGGAGAACGCTGTCTAACACATCGGTCCAAAATCTCCCGTAAGTGTTCAACTGGGTTGAAGATCTGGTGACTGTGAAGGTCATAGCATATGATTCACATCATTTTCATACTCATCAAACCATTCAGTGACCCCTCGTGTCCTGTGAATTCGGGGCATTGTCTTCCTGGAAGAGACCACTCCCATCAGGATAAAGGTGATCACTCACAACAACTTTGTATTGATTTGTAGTGACCCTTCCCTCTAAGGGGACAATTGGACCCAAACCATGCCAGTAAAATGCCCCCCAAAGCATAACAGAGCCACCAGATCCCCTCACTGTAGGGGTCAAACATTCACACCTGGACCAGTTTTTCCTTTAATTTGTTACCTGTCTGTAGATGTGAAGTGTCAGAGATGAACATGAGGCAAACATCTGCCAATGTAAACAAATACAGAGAAAAACATGCTCCATTATTATTATATTTATAATCCCATTATTTACATCAGTATACTACAATCTATAGTGTTGTGTTTCAGGTAAGTCAACAAAAGAAGTCTCTGTGACCCTCTCTGCTGCTCTCAGCTGCTGTTTGAGGTGTTAATCTTGACTGTAATACTTGTCTTCCTTCCAGCTGCTGTTTCATTTCTTTAAAAGTGCTGTCAAAGCATTTTCCAAACACTGTTGTATCACTGTCTCGGTACTTTGGTTTAACTACTGTAAACAGATTAGACCTTGGTGGAGATGATTAGAGGCCTCCTTCCTCTCAGTGACAAATTTCCTTCACTGAAGAGGATAAACATGAGCTAGAAACCAGCACCAGATGCTTATAATGTTTAGTTCTGTCTGTTAATGGTTGTCCTAAAATTAAATGTCAGAAAATATATGTTGTTAGCAAATTAAATGCTAATAATTATTTTGTGGTTATGTTTGGTTTTTTTTTTTTATGTATGTTACCACAATGAAACATTTAGAAAATCAGTGGAGTTTCGAGTTTTCTTGTCATTTTCTTTTGTAATCTCACTCTACTTTAGATTATTTAGGTTATTCTATGTTTTTGTTATTGGCTGCATGTCAAGACAAAAACCAAAAATGCAGTAGTCCATCTCCTAATACCTTCTGACTTTCCTGCATTCATTCCCCACTAAATAGATATTAAAAAGTATCAAATTTCCTCTCCAAAATCTCTTTATAGATTTTTTCTTTCCTGCTGTAGACAGTTACATTAGTTAAAAGGTTGTAGGGAGACGTTCTGCATCTATAAACTATAAGTGAGACTAATGCAGCAGTAGATTGCGCTGCAGGAAGCTGTTTAATCCTTTCTTGTGGAGTTACAGTAGCAAACACTGTCACTACTGCAGCTACAGTAGCTTGGAAGCTCATCCACTCACTGTGGACAGGTCAAGATTTTAGCATAAACATACATTAAGTTAAATGTATCAATTATTCTGCAGTTGATGAATCCATCCTTCAATCTTATCTGGGTCGAGTCCATAGACTGCATAAAAATAATGGACGTAGCCACCGTGACGTCACCCATTGGTTTGTGGACTGTGGTTTGAAGCGTTTGGCATCTTTACCGTTGCCATCTCGGTTTTTTGGAGCCAGAAGTGATGAGAAATGACCATATTTGGACGAGAGCGTGGAGCTGGGGAGTAGCTCCCCAGGGTCCAACTACAGCAACCACCGCAGTGGTGGTGACTTGTCAATCACAACGTAGCCACGCCCTAAAGCATACCCTCCTTTATCGTCTATTTTACTCTAAATGGGACCATAATTTACAAAATGAACATCATGCTGTATTGAAGAAGACTTGAAACTAGTGATCAAGACCATAATCTCATTAGGAAAGTGTTTACTAAGATAATAAATCTATACAAACACACTTCTTTCTGGAGCCAGTAGAGTCGCCACCTGCTGGCCATTAGAGAGAATGCAGGTTTAAGCTTCCCGCTTGGTCGAGTCATGCTAATAGATTATATTACTAGGAATTATCGTTATACAGTATATACAGCTGGGAATTAATGACAAAAATAAATGTCAATAAATTCACGTATTTGATAAATAATTATAGGCCTTATTTTTCCTACTGGTTTCCATCATTCTTTGACTGGTATGACCATGAAACAGGTGTTAAATTTCATTCTATGTGGTATTAAAAAGATCTTAAAAAGTCTTAGATTAGGTGAACCCTGTCCCCATCCATCTCAACTCTTGATATAGATCAGTGTTTGCCTGCAGTCTGAATGTTCCTGTATATATGAGTTAATGATCGTCTCTTGATTGTGTTTGATTGGTCAACGACATTCAGAACTTTATTAACTCCAGAAACCAAAACCTGGTCTAGACTACCAGGGTTGAATAAAGTTTCTGAGTTCTTAAAACGTTCCTGGAAAATTTCCTGCAGTCAAGACTGGTTTTTGGAAGTTTATTGTCATCACCTGATGATCAATAAATAACTATTTTTGTATTTGTGTTTTTTAGGAAGTGGTTCAATACGTAGTCTGAACACGGGGGTGGGAGAGTTGTTTGGAAACACGCGGTTCTGGCACGGAAAAGATTACTGCAACTTTGTGCACAAAGATTGGATCCAGCTAGACAAACCGTTCGATGGTAAGAGAACCTTCGCCTCTCTCGCTCACCATGTCCACGTATATCTCTGCAGAGAATGAAGCATCTATCCTGTCTGTGCTGCTTTAGATTTCATAGACAGGCACACAACTCCCAGAATGCCTTGGCATGACATTGCTTCAGTGGTTCATGGGAAAGCTGCTCGGGACGTGGCCAGACACTTCATCCAGCGGTGGAACTTCACTAAGGTCAGAGGTTGTGCTATCATGGTTCTAGCATACAAAAGGCATTGAGAGCGTCTCGTTAACCAGAAGTATCAGTTTTGATCCCAGCAATAGTTTGTTTGTTAGTTCTGTCTGCTTGTTAGTTTCTTGTGCAAGACACCAACATTTTAATTCCTGTTTATTTACTGGAAGTCGCTCTAATGGAAAGCATTATCTAAATGCCTAAAATAAGTCTGTTTTGTTATCTTCTGTTGCAGATTTATACCTTTATTTTGATAGTTGAGAGTGTAGAGACATACAGGGAATTGGGACATCCAAGCAGCTAACTCTTCAGTCAAGCTCTGACTCAGCCTTTTTGGGTCTTGTCCCACAGCGCAGCGACGATCAGCCATCTGCATCTACTTCTCTGAAATCTGCAGCTTCAGGCAGCAGTGTTTTGTTGTAACCTCTGTTTGACTCTTTCCTCCTATTTCTTCACCAGCTTGTGAAGCCAAAGTACCGCTCTCTGTCGTACCCGTATCTGCTGCCCAAGTCTCACACCACCGCCGGAGAGCAGCGATACCAAGTCCCCAACTGCACCCACGCCAAAGTCCAGGTTGGTTTGTTTCCACAGAGTTATTTTTATTTCATCTTGCATTTTGTTGTTATTCTGCTGGCTTCCACTTCACTTCTCACAACAACGTCAGTTGTGTCTTTGCTATCTGAGTTTATTTTATTTCAGTTGACTTTTTGACAAAGTGCTGGCACCTCCACAATGACAGACCTACAGTACGTTCTAATTGGGTTTTGAGTCTACGAAAAAGTGACAAAATCCAGTCTAGTCACATGAAGTCACACAGTCAGTATACTTTATAAAATGCAGTACACAAGGGAAATGGAAGAGCTTCTCACAGCTGGAAGAATTAAAACAAACTGATGAGAAGGCTCCAGGAAGATGTCAGAAAACAAAAACTGTTAGTATTAGTGTTTATACTAACACTAATAGTAATGACTAGTATTAAATCATTGGAAAAATATTTTGCTCTGCCTTTGTTAAGTTTTATTAGCAGCTTTCCAAACAGTCTCTACTGTTAGCTACAGTATCCAGGAAGCTCATTGTCTCACAAATGTTGATTGTAACAAATAGTCAAATTAACTTAGATGTATTCATTATTTTGTAATTTAGTAATCCATTTATAAGTTTTCTGCCACCCTTCTGGGTCCAGGTCATGTTAAATGATTGAACTAGAAATTACTGTTACATACAGCTGGGAAGTTGTGACAAAAATGTGATGCAATTGTTAATAAATTCATGCACTTAATAAATAATTATAGGTCTTATTGTCCCTACTTGTCTCCCATCATTCTTTGCCTGGTATGACTGTGAAAAAGGAATTAAGCTGCATTCTATACCGTTTTAAAAAGGTCTTAAAAACTTGTGCATTGCAGTTTGATGGAAGTATATACATCTTGTATTATTACATTTCAGTATCAAAACCATACAGTACATGAATTTTCTACGGTAATTGCAAGAAAATTACAATACAACATTAAATGGTGCATACGGTATAGTAGTATGGTAGTTTGTAGCACTGAAATGGGACAAAAAAGTGTTTGTCAGTCCTCTAAATTGCAAAAATAAACGTCATAACATTAGAGTGAAGAGACTTGGACGACTTGTGATGTTTATTTCAGTTTCATGGTGTATGTTTTTCATCATCATTAGTGTCTAAAAGGGTGAAGTACAAACATTTCATCCACACTGAAACTGAATTTGAACTTCCTCTTTGCAAACTGTAAGTTAAAGCTTTCATGAAACATTGCAGCGTCTTTCCTACAGAAGACTGAACACATGATTTCCCTCACGTCTCCCTTCTCTCAGATCCTTCGCTCAGCTTCTGACTGGTCTGCCGGCATCAAATACCACGAGGAGTCCATCCACAACGCCTACGTCGAAACCATCAAGAACAGCCAACACTTCATCTACATAGAGGTACTTATCTGTCGACTGTACATCAGAGGCACCATTCAACACCCACGTTTATCAACCCAGTACATACTATTATACCACAACAATGGGAAATATGGCTGAAAGGTGTCTGTTGAAATAGTATTTCAGGATATCTCAAACATAGTTCTGGTCGACTGAGTTTTGTCAAACTGCAGGTAACCACAGCAACAACACTGATTGCAAAACCAACTGTAACCAGGGATTAACGGTCCAATAAACATTATTCACAACTCTGCTTGAGGTTTTCCATCCACCGTTCCTAATGCTGCAACAATGTTACCTCGAACTTCTGACGAAAGAGTTTTTTGGGGCTGCGAATCTTTTCCAGTAAAAGCACTGAGTCAATGGTTAGTTAATGGAAACTGGGAGTGTGCAGTCTCCTAGTAAGTACACAAGGCCGGACCAGTTCGGCTTGTTGAGAAGTATTTATTTTGACATTTAGGTGTGATAATTGGATTTTCTTTAAATGCAAACCAACTTAGTGACAGTTAGTTTACCTTGTGAGGCAGCTGGATTCGCGAGATCACGACATGACGAGATGTGTGAGAATTGTGAGATGTGTCCGAACCACCGGCGGTTCAAACCAATCAATGTCCTTCGAGGATTCTTGCATGATCTTGTGAATCCTACTGCCTCGCAAGGTAAGACGGTGATAGACAGATGGTTCATCCAATCACCTGCCAAGTATTTTTTGAAAGTTCCTGCCCTTTTCCAAACAGTTGCCAAGGACGACTGATGGTCCTGTGTTGCAAACCATCTGGTGCATCAGGTTACTGGTTAAGGTGTTTACATGCACTTCAGTAACCGTGTTACTTCCACCATTCTGCACCAATCTGATGTCTTAAAGTGGACATAACATAACATCCTTTTTGTGATTTTCTGTCATTTTTATACTGTTATGATGTCGGATATTAAACATGGTCAAAGTTCATAAACTTGAGATGAACGTTTGTAAAAATGCTCCCTCAAGTCAAAAGCCAGAGCTTCAACCTGCTCTGAACTTTCCATTTGCAAAGTTACCTCTGTTTCCTCATTGAACTGACGTCAGATTGTTCACACATGCCCACAAACAGCCGTTTGTTACGTAGTCTTCATTGCTAAAGTTGTTCCTTGGTTTGTTAGCGTTGTCCACTCTCATGTTTCAAATTAGATTTTGGCTCCAACATGTACGGACGTATTTGAGAAGTTGACATTTTTGAGTAAAGAAGGAGAAAAAGAAGTGAAATCCTGTTATGTAGTTTGTTTATGTCATCTCCGGAGTCGGAGGAAGCTTCCTGAAGCTGACCAATCAGAACAGAGTGAGCGGGGCCTTAAAGAGACAGGAGCTAAAACGGCCTGTTTCAGACAGAGGCTGAACTGAGGGGCTGCATAAATGAAATGCAGTTTCCGTAATTAGGTTTGAGGATTAGAGAGATTCCTCCAGTTATATTTTTATATTCTCCTGGAGAACACCAATTTCTTGACCATGTAAACAGGTAACCAGGTTTCTAATTAGCGTTTCATGTACAGGGAGGACTCTAAGTGTAAATAAATTGGTTTCTACAGCTGAACAGTTAAACTTGGACACATTTACGCTGTAAAAAAAAACTATGCACACTCGGTCCAACGCCTGTCTTGTTTGTGTGAACTTTCACAACTGTTAACACTTTGTAAAAACTGTGAACATCTTAGTTTTAAGAAAAGCAACAGTAGAAGCATATTTTCAGTGTATAAATGTGACCTGAGAGCGGAATAATGAAAGTTAATTGTTCATTTATAGACGTGTGATTGTTTGTTTGTTTTTCTTTCAGAATCAGTTCTTCATCAGCTGTGCAGACAACAGGCACGTTTTCAACAAGATAGGAGACACTATTGCTGAGCGCATCATCAGAGCGTATAGGTAACACACACACACACACACCACGCACGGTTTATCAGCTACTACATTAAAGTAAATTAGCACATACCTTTTTGTATATCTGCTTTGTGTGGTTAGCATTACCTTAGACAGACAGACACACATAATACACACACACACACACACACACACTCTTACATTGTCTTTGTATGTGTGTACACTTGGCCTTATCTTGAAATGATTTCCCAGAAAAACATAACTACTGTACATACACACACATACAGTGTATGCTGACGGGTGTGATCCTGTTCTGCTCATTGTGTACTGATTTCATATCATAAGTCATGTTTGACTTGGCTGCTTTGAACATTTATCTGAATAGTTTCCTATTTAATGTGCCGTCTCTCTCTCTCTCTCTCTGATGTTTTGTTGTCAGGGGGATCAGAGCTTATCAGAGGGCACACATCCTGCCCAAAACACAATCACATGGACACACACACTAACACACAAACCTCACCTGCTTTCTTCTAGAAGCTTAAATGTTTCTCACGGTTTGGGTGTAAGATGAAAGGAGAACATTGTGAAGTGTTGAAACAAACTTCGTTGTGCAGAGTGTTTGTCTTAAACTGCCAAAAGCTGTCCAGCAGTTTATTAGGTAACAATGAATTTAGACCAAACAGCCGCCATCATAGATCAAGATGTAATGTGATGTAATGATTCAAACTAAAATATAATCTAGGAAAATTATAAAACATTCAGTCTTCAGTCAGTTCAAATGGCAGATGCATCAGCTTGACTCTTTCTTGAAGGGAGAACTTTACATGTTTTTCAGTGTGTGTTTATTCACCCAAGACTGATACACACTGTACAGTTAAAACTCAAAACTCTCTGAATTTCTGTTTTTTCTGTTATTTGCACCTGGTCTATTCTTCCTGTTTATAAGCGTTTATGAATTTGAGTCACTATGGTTCTCAATTTTCTCAAATTTGCATCCACTGATTCGTCTCACCTTCAGTTTTTTTATTAATGTATTTTTTTAAATTCATTTTCAACAACATAATACATTAAATATACCTACAATTAAGACAAGACATACCAAAAACCACGACATAAGAGCAAACACAAATACAAAAATCAGCAGTATTCACAACCTGGTGCATTTATAAAATGCTGTTTGTATGTACTTAAACTGTTATATTCGTTACCCCCATACTTATAACTCTTGACCATTCCTCTTTCAAGTATATTGCTATTGGTGACCAGTCCCTTACGAACTCCTCAAGAGTGCCTCTTAACACATATGAAAGTCTTTTCAATGGCAAAATGGACATAAGTTTTTCATACCACATTAGGATATTAGGGGGCTCTTCGTCCAGCCATTTTTGTAATATTGTGAGTTTTAACACACCTTTTGAACATTTCTCAGCAGCGTTTGGACAAAGTCATTTAGTGTTGGGGTGCTGCTAAAAGCAACCACCATGTCCTGCATTGATGACATATTTTCCTGCTATGTCCTTTACTGGGACACATCAGGATGCATTAGTGTTTACTCTACAAAAGATATGTGGTCAAAAGCCTCCCAGATCACCTCAGCAAGTGGTTTGAGTGATCGGATCACAATGTGTCTTGGTGGTTTACACTTGTATTTAGCACTGTTCACTTGTCAATTGCCTAAAACACATTTTAAAACCAAGTGTCAAAGTGTAAACAAGGACCTCACTTCCAATCATATGCAAAGTGCTTTTGCACTCGTCTCTCACTCTGGCTGTAAAACTGCTGAACCACACAGTTACTGAGAAGACCATTATGATTTTATGGTAAGCTTAGAAGAACTGAAGCATCTCTTTCCTTAACTTCCTGACCTGCCTCATAAAATAGTCATTAGGGAGGAAGACAAGAGAGCCAGACTAAAACATCAGTTGCACCAATATTTTCAGTACATATAACAGTAACAAGACAGTCTAGCACAGAAATGCTTAACATATGTTTGAGGTTGGGGTATAGTTAAAATTTAATCAGTTAATTTATTAAAATTATTTATGTTAAAAGGGGCTTTTTGTGCGATTTTCTGTTATTTATATACTGTTATTATGTCAGATGGTCAAAGTTCCAAAACTTGAGGTGAACGTATGTAAAAATGCTGCCTTCAAGTCAGAAGTCAGGGCTTCAACCTGCTCTGACGTTACCTGTTTCTCCATTGAACTGACATCAGATCATTAATGCATCACCGCCGCTCTGTAGTCTTTGTTGCTAAGGTTGTTCAACAGGTTGTTCTTGTTGTCCACTCTCATATTTTGGATCTAAATCAGGCTCCAACATGCATGACATAATTGAGAAATTTATATTTAGAGTAGAGAATGAGGAAAAAGTGGTGACATCCTCCTACTACTGTTTGTTTTTTGTTCCTCCAGAGTTGGAAAGAAGCCTCACGAGAGCAGGAAACTAACCATAAAAGGAGCCTTAAAGGACCACTATAAGATAAATAAAGAGTTTTTAACTGGAAATCATGCAAAGATATTCCAGTAGAGCCCCAGAATATAAATATAGTCCTGGAAACGTGCAGAATGTGTCCTTTTAAAAAACAAACCCAGTATCAGCTGGTTTCTAGAGGAGATGTTGACATCTTAAATCTGAAAACCTCCTTGTTGCTGATAAAAGGTTAACGCTCCCTCCTCCTCCTCATCCTTGTCCATGTGTATTTTTGATAATAGTTAATTGAAAGTGTGTGTCTTGGTGGCAATTTAAAAAAAACAAACATTTTAATTAACTAATCTTAAATAGACGTCTGATTGTGAAGGTGTTTGCTTCACTGACATGTTTCTCAGCTTGTCACTGTCATGGTTACTCTTTCCTCCAGTCTACCTTCTTTCCAAAAATGTGTGTTTTTACTTCTCTGTTTCTAGCCTGGTTGGTGGAGATTTAAAGAGTGTTTGCTCACATCCAGCTTCTTCAGTAAACCTCAGGGATGATGCAGATATGGCTGATAGATTTGTGACTGTGAAGCCTCAACAACACTGTTTGAACATTGTTCAGTGTTCTTGCATTTTTGCAGGTCACTATCTGATTAGTTGGAAAGTTAACATCTGTGGCCTTTGTTAGTTTTTGAGTTGTACTTCATCCGATAATATTTCATTAATAAAAAACCCATTATATTCAGGATGTTTGTCTCTCTGTGTTTTTCATGTCTTTCAGGGAGGGTAAGACGTACCGCGTGTACGTGGTGACGCCTCTGCTACCTGGCTTCGAAGGTGACATCAACACCGGAGGGGGCAGCGCCATCCAGGCCGTCATGCACTTTAACTACAGGTGTGTTTGTGTGTATCTCTGTGTTTGTTTGTGTGTTTGCATGAGTGCACCCACGTGACGAGAAAGCTGTCATGAACTCACGTGCTGTTTAGGGTTCGTTTAATGAGGGTTAAATCCAGGAAGGAGCAAAAATAGATTACCACACCTTATCTCTGTAACCACAGGGCTGTAAACTCTTGACGTACACGTGTGTGTGTGATGTTTGTGTGTGTGTGTGTATGTACATGCCTTTCCTTTTGAGGCTGACATTTACTGTGTAGCCTGCATTCTTGTGTAAACACTCAGCCCTCCCCATGCAAACACACTGACACACAAAGGCTTGTACTGTGAGGAATGTGGATCTGCTGCTCATCCGCATTTGTCCTTCTCCGTCCCTGCAGGACCATGAACAGAGGAGACCACTCCATCATCTCCCAGCTCAGGAGAGAGAGTAAGTCAGAGGCCGACGATGACAGCTTTTACCCCATGTTTACCGGCCGATGATGACGGCTTTTACCCCGCGTTTACCCGCCGATGATGACGGCTTTTACCCCGAGTTCACTGGCCGATGATGACGGCTTTTACCACGTGTTCACACTGTCAGCGTCTCAATCGATTGCACTGTCTGTATGTACAGCAGTAGCCCTACAGCTGTTTAAAAGCAAAATATAAACTGCTACTACTGCTTTTATTATTACAAACGTTATCAGCACTTGAAACACAATAACACCACTTGAAACCAGATAAGGCTGCACGAACCTCTAAATTTGTTCTTTTGTTAATAGAAACACTTTGGAAATGTTTATCAGCATTTGGATCCGGATACTCATTAAAGTAAAGTACATACAGTATAGTAATGTGCCAGTGTGCAAAAATATCTTAAGGATTTGCGCTAAAAACTAAACATCAAATTTCATTGAAATCTTTAACCAGGCTTTTGAAATATTGCCTAACTAATATAAACAAACAAAAAACAAGCTGTCAGCACAAGGAATTCATTAAACCTTATAATAAAGTAAGACCCTTTAACAGTAATGTGTCTGAATGGCGTCATGAAGAGTATTTGTGCTCATTAAATGCACCCTGCTGCATGAATAAAGCTTCCATATGTAGTTCTGGAGGGAAAGCATATATGCAGCAGTATATGTATCCTTTAATATGCATTTAATTATTTGAGAAACCTCAACTTAGTCTGTCATTAAAGCTCGAGTCCACAGCAGAACCCAACCAAACCCTCGTATTTAACCCCGACTGCACAGGCCCACACACAAAACCACAAACATATAAAACAACACACATGCAGGACAAACAAAAAAAAACCTGCACATCTGCATTCTGGTTTGTGCGTATTTTAAGATAAGTCATGCCTTTAATCACACTCCTCGGTTTTCATGTTTTAAGCCATTAATTTCACGTCATACTTTTGACATCAGTGCCAAACGTTTCTTAAAGCACGTTATGTTTTCAGTTTGACTTTCTAGCTTCAGGTTTATTTTAGTGCACAATGAACATCAAGTTGTAGAGGCTCAAGAGACTTTCTTCTTCTTTCTTTTTGAAAAATGAGCTCTAACTGTATATTTCATCATGTCATGAATTTGGCGATTAAATGAACCAAAATCGTATTAGCACTTTAATAATAATGATAAGAAGAATAAGAATGATAAACTTTATTTATAAAGTATCTTTCATACACAAAATGCAGATGGTTTAAACAATGGTTAGAATATTAAAATATGTTCAAAAAGAGGAAGAGAGTAAAATAATAAACAGTCAGTTAATAAAAAAGATTTAAAACATGGAATAAAATCTCTGCTGGTGCTAATCTGTTCCCATACAGGAGTGTTATATGTGAGACCAAGTGATAATATACTCAGATCTAACTGTCTGGTACTTACAGTGGGAGACCAGTGGATGAACTACATCTCTATCGCTGGTCTGAGGACTCACGCTGACCTGGAGGGGAGGCTGGTCAGCGAGCTCATTTACGTCCACAGTAAGATGCTCATCGCCGACGACAACACCGTCATCATCGGTAAACATGTCTTTCAAGCATTTCTCAAGCACTTAAAGGATCAGGCTGTTGATTTTCTATATTTTTCTTATGGTTAACAAATCTCATGTTTGGATCCAAAACAACAATGAACTGATCAACTAACAAGTATTGCGTGTGTATCTAAAGTCTGATAAATCTTATTCCTCCGTTGTTGTTTAAAAACTGTTAAAAACACGTCAGTGAGTCACAGCGCTGCGCTGGGTGACATGTTCCTTCATCATGAAAAGTTTGGTGAAGTTAGTTTGTTTAGAAACGGCTCCAAAGACTAATAACAGCATCATGTTTTCAGTCTCTGGAGAGTAGTTCTGCGTAAGTCAGACACCACTGAGCATGTGCAGGAACGCGATTCTGTTTACAGCTTTGCTAGCTTGTTGTGCTGCATGTCATAACCTCTCAACTTTGTGCTACATTGTAAATATCTCAAAGAAGAACTTCAGTACAAAGTCCCAGAGTTTAAACATGTTAGAAACCAAAGTCATCGGTTGGATCGTGCTGAGGTTTGTGGATTCAGTTTCAACTGCGACCACTGAGGCTAAAAATATACATTTGTTCTGATGGGAGAAAAAAAACAACAACCACCAGATGACAGATAGTGGTTTTGTTGGTTTTTCTCCAAATGTGATCATGTTTCTGTACTTGACTTGAATGTTTGCAGCACTGATCCAGGTAAACTAAAACTACTCCTAAACCCACTGCCATCGTTCTTACTCTGCAAATCCTGAAAGAACAAAATGTTTCTGGTAGTAATGTCTTGCTTTGATACCTTGATATGACATGATGTGTCTAAAACTGTGTTGAAAATGAGAAGTTACAATAATATCTGATAACAAAATTAACTGAAATATTGCAGGTGTTTCTGTTATTTTGTCTACTTTAAAATGTAAAGGAAATAATCAACTTCATACCCTTAAACAGGGACACATTTTAGAGGAATTGATTGTGATTTCAAAAATTATATTATATATATATAAATAACAAATCTCTTCAAGTGATTTTTAATGTATGTTTTATATTATTTAAATAGAATTTCAGGTCCTAACTTAAACAACAACACTTTGGATGATCTTACTGCCTGTGTTAAAGGATCAATGTGTAGAATTTAGTGGCATCTAGCATCTGGAATATAATATTCATAAGTGTGTTTTAATTAGTGTATAATCACCTGAAAATAAGAATCGTTGTGTTTTTGTTACCTTAGAATGAGCCCTTTATATCTACAGAGGGAGCAGGTCTTCTTCCACACAGCCGCCATGTTTCTACAGTAGCCCAGAATGGACAAACTAAACACTGGATCTAGAGAGGGTCTTTCATGTTTTTTGCATGTTTCGTGGCCACTGTAGTGGCACACTACACGCTCCACAATCTGCAACCTCACCACTAGATGCCACTACATCCTGCACACTGCACCTTTAAACATCGGTGTTTGGTTACTTGAGGAGTTTGAGCTTTAACATGCGGTCTGAAATCAGGTGTCGCAGCGCCATCTGCAGGTGGACTCAAACCACATGTTTCTTCTTTTGTGTTACTGTAGGTTCTGCCAACATCAATGACCGCAGCATGCTGGGAAAGAGGGACAGCGAGGTGGCGGTGATCGTGGAGGACTCGGAGACGGTGGCCTCAGTGATGGATGGACAGGAATACCAAGCTGGAAAATACGCTCTGCTGCTCCGCCTCGAGTGCTTCAAGTACTGAAACGTCCTGAATCTGGTTTATTTAACATCTGATTAGTGTCAAATACAGTTAACATTAAACATAAAATAATTTAAATACAGGGAACATTAAGTAAGATAAGATTAATTAATTACTCATTTATTTGCATGCAGCAGTGATGCTTCTATCTTTGATTTAAATCATTAAATTGAATCTATTTTATCCAAACTGTTGTAGGATTTTATATTAAAATGTGCAACACAGTTGAGCTTAAGTGCCAAACTGGTGATTTTACAAAAGTTTAATTTATATAAATCCACAACAGTCAACCTGAGAAGGAAATGGGAAACTGTTTATTTATTCTGAGGTCTGAAAGATTGTTTTATACTTTTACTACTTTAAAGTTAAAGTACGTTTGGACAGAACTAAAACCAAAGCAGTTTACTCCAGATATCTAATTACAGTGATCAATATCAATATCAATATCAATTCCAGGTTGTTTCAGTTCACTTTCTAAGACAATATAAAATCAAACAATTCTTAGTTCACATATTATTCCTCATTTCAGTTTTATGAACTTTATTTAACTCATTATTAAAACAGTTTTCATGTTTTTTTTTCGGTGAGATTTTTCTAAAAAATGAAGCTTTATGTGTTTATGAACGTCTGCTGACGGCAGGATGAATCCACTAGAGGGCCAAAGGGGCATAAATAAGCTTCTTGACTATGTTTTTATGGTTATTTAACACAAATTAATGTAGAAATATGCAGCATGTCAATGTTGATGCAAGTAGAGAAGACGAGTAATAAAAGCAGAGCTCACTGTGTGACCTTCATCACTTCACTTCTCATTTTATAACTCTGCACAAAAGTGACTTTTTATTTTCCCTCCTTGAACTTGAACTCTTGTTGTGTTGAAAAAGAAAATATTTTATCTTGTTTTCTCGTCTTTCTCTTCGACATACCAGAGATTTATTATATTTATTACACCTTTCCTCTCTTTTAGTTGATAATTCAGTTTATTCAGCTCTATTATTTGAATAACAATGTAAATTTCACCATTATGTGTTTCTTCTTCTTCGTCTCCTCGCAGTTTCCTGCAGCATTCTGTCTCTTTCATTTCCTGTTTTGGTGTCTTTTTTTTGTCTCTATAAGTCTCTCACCGCTCCGTCCTGCTCTCTGTTTTCCTCTCAGGATGATTCTGGGCGCCAACACAGATCCCTCCATCGACGTGTGCGACCCCATCAGCGACCAGTTCTACAAGGAGGTCTGGATGGCCACCTGCGCTCGCAACGCCACCATCTACCAGAGGGTAAACCTCATATTGCTCTTCTGTCTTCATGGAAACCTTTTCTGGAGTCTTAACTCAGAATACGCTTTTATTTTCTTTTAGCGTGTTTGTTATTTTGGATGAGAATTCCTTAAAGCATATCCAGACCGTCCTTTAGACTTTTAGATCAGATTCTTGTTAATCACTCGTATTTTCAGCAGATTTTGAAATTTCAAGGTTTTTTTTGTGGAGGAAGGTAAAACAAAAAGATAAATATGAATATTCTTTGTCTTGTCAATTTTTCACGTTTTTCCTTGAGTTGGATGTTCAAGGTTTAGCTGATTGAAGGTCAGTTTGAAAACAACAGTGGAATCTAAACCACTGCTGTTGTTTATCACGCTGGAAGAAATGTTTCATGTTCAGCAGTGACATTTTGCTGTATTACTACTTTTTTTGGTAAAGCTTAGCAAGACTTTTGATGTCTCACTTCACTCCACAACATGGTCAAATCTATACACATGCACTGATGTATAACCCTGAATGTCAGTGGAAGATACTACGATAAGCAGCAACTTTCATTTTTGTTGTTATAAATTTCGAACCAGCTCCTGATACCAAACTCTACTCGTCAGTCTGACTCTTGGCTCTCTCCTCTTTGACCTCTAGGTTTTCCGCTGTCTTCCGTCCAGCGACGTCCGGAACATCCTGGAGCTTGAAGGCTACCTGGCCAAGTTGGGCCTGGACAAGGAGGACCCGGCCCGCGCTCGCGAGGAGCTGAAGAAGATCCGCGGCTTCCTGGTCCAGTTTCCTCTGCAGTTCCTGTGCGAGCAGAACCTGCTTCCTCCCATCGGCTCCAAGGAGGCCATGGTGCCCATGGAGGTCTGGACCTGAGACAGCGGGACTCACCTGTGCATTCATGTATTCACGCACAGCTTACGGAAGGGTCGATAACGTCCACTCTGGTGCCATGTTGGAGCTGCTAGTGGCTGAAAACAGCTGCACATACATTTTTAAATGTAGATAATTTAAAAAAAAGTTATTTTTGTTACATCAACAGCTAATAACAGTATAGCAGAGGCTTGTAGTCGAGGTAGTGTAAACTAGAAGAAGGAAGAAGGGATTTTCTGCCCTAAGTAGAGTCTCCCAGGCAGCAGTTTCTCCCGAGCTTTGCACTGTGGTTATATATATATATATATATATATATTTATATATATATTGAGCCACAGAACATTTGCTACCTAACGTTTGCTTTATAATATCCAAATGTATGAACTTTAACTTAAACGTGCAACCTCAGAGGAACGTCTTCCTGTAAGACTAAACCCAGGGTTTAATCTTTGAGCGTTTTACAGAGTAGAGACTTAGACGTTTTACCGCCTGAGAAACATCATCACATGATCAACATCAGCAGCCAAAACAGCCTCCAAAATGGCGTCAGATTTGTGACGGAGCCTCCGCAGCATCAGTGCTACTGAATGCACACAGATTAACATCACACCTGCTTAAATTACACACATATACTTTATATGTACCAACAGCAGACGCAGCGTCGTCTGCAGCTTCTCAGAAGTGATAATGTACACTAAGTACATTTAAACACACAGAGAGAGGACTCAGCCAGCAGACGGAGCGTTGAACTCTACAGTGCCTCACAGCACGGGCCTCACGTTTACAAGAAGAAGAAAAACAGGATGAGGAAAGAAATAAAGTAATTGATCCACTCTGAGGCCTGATACACCTCCTCCTGCCCCCTCACCACCAAGCTATTACTCTCTAATAATCTCTTTTTTTTTTTAATAAACAGCCTGCTCCTCCTTTGCTCTCTACTATGCAACGTCCAGGACCGGAGAACGCAGCTCCGACTCTTCTGCGCTGGTTTGAAAAGACACTAACAGACACTTTTATGAAGACGGCAGAGCAAAGAAGAGAAGAAGAAGAAGAAGAGAAAGGTCGAGCTGTCGGACGTCTCCAGCCATTTTTCTATAACTCGTCTGTCTCGTCACATATCTCCGTTCTTATCTCTGAGCTCCTGCTTTTACATGTAATATTTATGTCAAACAGAAAATCACAAGTGCCAAAGATGACAGACTTCAGCCTGATGTTAATATGTTTATTTACATTCCTCATACTGTGGATTCTGTATCAAACCTTAAGTGACCTGTTTTTATACTTTAAAGGCTAAAGATCTCTTCTTCACAGTTCTTTTTTTTTTGGCCTATTGGACAACATACATACATACATACACAGATTCTGCATGATTACTTTATTACGATGTTGTATTCCAGTCGGTGTCGGAAAGCAGAAATATTGATCTGACGGTTCTCCGGCTTTGAAAGTTTCTGTCGAGCAACAGCAGATTTCATGTCAGAGATGTTCGATGATGTTGGAAGCTGCTGGTAACGATTACAACGTCCTCTCCACACCAGGAAGTGTTTTAGATAAAAACTCAAACTGTGAAAGAAGCAAAAGACCCTGCACACACATGTACTGTAAGATTTTTTTGATTCTTTCATAGTCATTTAAAGCTGCATTAATTGATTTAATTGTTTCTTTTAGCCTCTTTGTGGCAGCATAAAGGGCTAAAAACACTTAATGTCAATAAATGTTAAAAGATCTACTTTCTTCACCAGCTCGTCTCTAGTTATGTCTGCTGTTGTTTGACCTTGTTTGCCAAAAAAAAACGGCTGCCTGCAGGAAAAAAAACAGTTGATGATGAGATGAAGAAACCAAAAATGAAGAGCTAAAAGAGGCTAAAAGTAGAGCTGATTCTCTCTTTCACATCTCATATAGTCATTTGATTCTATTCTTCATATGAACATATTGATTAGTGCAGCTTTAAGACCACGTCATTGTGAAAGGCGAATTCGAGTTTAAGTTTCGTAACATTTTAGGGGAAGTGGGTTACCTTGGAAGCCTCATGTACGCGTTTCCCTTCTTTTGAACTTCAAACTCAAAGGCTCGTCTCAGGATTTCTGATTTTCTGACATTTCTGGAACGCAGCATTTAATATTTCTCAGTGTCTTCCTTGTTGGTCTGTTTGTGATCTGCATGATGCTGTTTTTGTGCTGTAACAAAAAAACCAACCCTCCTAACACGGATGTTACCTGCAGCCGACAGCATGACAGCAGCTCGTTGCCATTTAAAAAGCATGAACCCTGCAAGCTGAATGAAAGCCATGGACGTGTTTGATGCTCAACAGTGTGCCTGCCAGATACACCTGAAACTTCTCTAATGTTTATATATATTTATGGGAAAATGGGACCTTTAAATATGTTCTTCTTTTTAATCTTCCTCTCTACCTCCCTGTGTTTCTACCTCCTGCTCCAAACAGTGAATTCTGCGTCATGTTTATTTCACCTTTTTTAATGACGAATTCAGCTTTGGAAAAAAAAAATCATGAAACATTTGCGGCTGTCTGGCTTTTTTTTTTCCAAAAGTTTAAAAAAAAAAAAAAAGCAAAATGGCCTAAAATGGCAAACAAACATTAAAAGTTTGTTGTTGTGTGCAATACCAGCCTGTTTACATCCAAAACTTTAAAGATACAGCAATCAAAGAATCTCAATTTGAACGATGATATTTATAATGGTAATTAAAGGAAAATCGCGGCTCTAGTTGTTATTGTTTTGGATGGTTTCATAGTTATTGTTGTAGTGTGAACACAGACATTCAACACACATATTGAAGGTCTTACAGTCTCCAGCAGCTCCCGTCTCTTCTCTGTCTGGCTTTGATCACTGTGTCTTTATGAAATGCACTATTTGCACAGACTGTTGTTTTTTTTTTTCTTGTTGCGACCCCCTTAAAAAAAACAAAAACAATCTGCAGTACCACGTCATGTGTTGCTTTTTTGTGAAATGGTGGAATAAATGAGGTATTAATAAGTCGTTGAAAATGAATCTGGTCTTCATGAAGCTTCACCTTCAGTTTTTCACTCATCTGTTTTACCTGAAAGGCAAAAAAAAAATCATATAAAAAGGTATAAAATAGCTATTCATATGAAATATGAGGGGTGGTAGTAATGATAAATGACATTAAAGGTGTAATATGTAATTATTGTATTTCCAACAATGTTCAAACCCAGAGAAATCTGTCATTTAATCAAAGTAACGGACCGTTTCATTTGGTCGCCTGTCGATGGCGTCATACCTCCTCTACCAAAGAGTAAACACGCACCAGATGCATACGGCGGCGCTGTGTTTGTCCGCTACAATGGCGTCTACCAAAGAGTAACTTACACACATACAAGATAATACATCGGCGTTGTGGTTGTTCCACACAAACTGTTATAAATGGACTTTTATTTAGATTTAAGCCACATTTTCATGATAAATTTAGGTGGTTTTTAACTATATCTTTTAGCTGGAAGAAGGATTTTAGTCATTGGACGTCTGGATCTTAAGTTATCAGAGAAATAAACTGGGCAAACGTTAGCAGCAGCTCGGCTAACAGCCCGTACCGGACGTCCGGTGGTCGCCGCACATCGTCGGAGAAACACTGATTTTTTTTGGTGAAACAGCTTTATTCAGTGTTTTTACCTGTAATCTGCGGGTCTGTTTGTTCTGGAGAGGAGGAGACCTCTGCGGGTAAAAACATCCTGAATGATGAACACTGGAGTAATCCTATCCCGGTGAAGCTGGTTATTTAACAACGAAGACAACAACTCCCATGATCCCTTGCTACTTCACACCGTCATCACACTCCGTCTTGTTTTGATTGAGACCCCTGGTGGCCGAAATTACATATTGTGCGTTTAAATGTGATAAAACATGAACAGAAAACTGACAAACGTCCACGTGAACTGAAAAATTTAGTGTCCAGCTGTACGTGATTTGATTGCAGCACTTTGTCGTCCAGAATATCAAATCTTTTCAACAGAAGCAGGGATGCCATGTATTTTATTGCGTATCTGTATTTTTCTGGGATTTGTGGAGTATTGGGGAAGAGTTTTATGTGTCAAGAAAAGTTTTAAAATGTTGATTATTTCTACAGTTTGCATCATTTTGGATGTGGTTTCACAGTAACACAAATTTTTGCTCATAAACATAAAAAATAGATAAAATGATCAGAATATCAAATCTTTTCAACAGAGGCAGGGATGTAGTGTATTTTATAGCGTATCTGTATTTTTCTGGGATTTGTGGAGTGTTGTAGAAGAGTTTTATATGTGTCAGGAAATCATTGTTACAGAGAAAGTTTTGAAATGTTGAATCTTTCTACAGTTTGCATCATTTCGTCAGTTAAAAGTTAAGTGGATTCATGGTAACACAAATTTTCCTCATAAACATGAAAAAATAATAATAAAATGATTATTTATGAAACATAAGGATTGGAGAAACACATATATACAATATCTATTAAATTAGTTGTGATATTTCTTCCTGTGTGAGTGTAAAAGTGAAGCTCCTGTACGCAGGATTTAAACATCACATGACAATTTTATCTCAATATTTTTAGCAAGAAAAAACCCATCAGGATAACGTTAAAGATCTTCTCATCACACAAAAGATTTTTACACATTGGTGTTTTAATTTTAAGTTCACGTCTGGAAGCTGCCCAGTATAACCACAGTCTGATGTGTTGAGCAGCTTTACTGGTGCAGTTGGGAGTTCAGTGCTTTGCTCAAGAGCAGCTCAGCGGTGATGATGAGGGAGAGGAAAGTATTGATCTTTAACTTTCCCCAACACAGATTCATCCGTCCTGTCTGGTGATCATACTGCCGACCTTCTGCCCACCTCACTAACCGAACTGGCTGAACTGGATCCAAAGGTTTTTGCATGTAAATGACAATTTTTCTCTACTGTCTATTGAATAAAGGCAAAAACATGCTAATGTTCTGCATCACCATCATCTTCCTCATGAAACATTTACTTCTGTAAATTCTCTCAACTGCACAAACGATTGTTCCTCTGATTTACAGCTTCACAGTAACTCATTCAACCATAAAAACACATAATGAATACAGAAAGAAGAAAAACAAAACTGTGTAATGTAATACAATAAATGTTCCTCTGATTCCATTAACAGCTGCATCTTGTAAAGGTCAATTTTGTCAAATTTAAAACCACCATAAGAGCAGAATGACATGAAGCTAGAAATTGATTTAAAGAAAATGTGAGTGTGTTCACTGTAACAGTATATCAGAGAGTATATGAGCACACACACACCTGTGACATTACAGCTGCAACCAGTAGATCAACAGACAAAAACAAAAAACAGGAACTGCTTTGCAAATATTCAAAATATATTCTTGTTCCAACATCTGGATTATGAGGATTTACAGCTTCTCTTTGTCTAATGTTGTTGTTAACTGAATGTCTTTAAGGTTATTTCACTGTTGGTCAGACAAAACAAGCAAATTTAAGACATCAGCTTGAGCTTCAGGACATTTTATAGATCAAACGATCAGTCAGAGACGTAACCTTTAGTCGCAGCTCTGTATGACCCCACCTGTGTCAGCTGGATATTCTTGTGGGGGAAAGTTGACTGTTGTGAGGATCAAACCAGGAGCCTGAGGCGCACCGATAAGATGAAATCAACCTTTATATATTTCAACATCTTTTGTGCAAAGCTGCAAATGTCTCAAATCAACAAGAGCGAGATAACAGTCACCGCAGGAACGTCAGAGTAGATGCAACACATTTTTTATCAGTCTGGTTTGACTCAGTGATGAAGGGGAAACTGTTTCACTTCATCACACCTCTAACTGCCATCATCCCTCCTGCCTCTTCTATCATCGCTGAGTATTTCTCTCTCTTTGCTCAGTTCTTATCAGGCTGTCAGACGAAAGTAAAACCCGTTACTGATGGAAATGGAAATAGCTCTGTCCTCAGAATACCTCAGACTGTCTCTAATTCCTTCCTCATGCAGTTCTCATTTATGCCACTAGATGGTGCTACAGAGAGAGAGACGAGTTCACATGTGTGTCTTAAAACTGGATATTAAAAGATCCTTCAAATGTGCTTTCAGTTGAAGTGATGGAGGCCAAAATCCACAGTGTGTCCACACAGTCATTTAAAAGTTGATGTTAAGCTTATGTGAGGCTGAGTTAGTCACATCAAGTGGATATCTGACACATTTACAGTCTTTTTAGCATCAAATTCTCTCTTTGTGTTTCCTCGGACAGTGTTTCCCTGTTGAGCTGCAGGTGGAAGTATAGTAACAAAAAGAGGGACTTTGGCACTAAAAAGACTGTAACGTTGAAAGATATCTACTTGATTTGACTCATTTGGACGCTGAAGCTTCATATTAGCTTCAGAAAAAGAATGTAGAGTAGTTAACATGCTAATGTTAGCTTTATTGCCAGCATAGTTATGTTAACATGCTAACATTTAGAATTCATTTAGCATGTTAGCTTTTTGTTTTGTTTATATGTGTACAGTGTTCATTTATTTATATTTTTTCATTACATTTATCATGTCATCCTTAACATGCATAGAGTTTGCATGGAAACATGATGCTAACATTTAGCTTGCATGCTGATGTAAGTATGTTTACTTACATCAGCATTTAGCATCAGCATCAGCATTTACTTACATGACTAAGGATAGCATGTTAGCATTATGTCACATATAGACTGAGTTTAGCACTGCGTCATTTTGTCAAAGTTGAACATGAACAACTTTTGCTGCAATGCAACACTAAAAAGACTGTAACGTTGAAAGATATCTACTTGATTTGACTCATTTGGATGCTGAAGCTTCATATTAGCTTCAGACAAACTTTTAAATACATTTTTGCACAGAAGGAGGACTGTGGATTTTGTCCCCCATCAATTCCATTGTAAGTGCATTATGAAGGGATCTTCTAATGGTCAGTATGAACAGGAGGAATGATTACAGCAAGAAAAACAGGTTTAATGTTCATGTGGGCTCCTGACTGATGTTTTAAGACACACTTGAATAAATTGTGAACTCGTCCTTTAAACTCAGTCTTACAGCTTTAACTGTACTCTTCGTCTGCGTTTGTCTTTCCTGTTTTGGGCTCAATGAAAATAAATCTTAATGTTACAGCATAAGATGAGACTTTAGACAACAGTGTGGTTTTGTATTTGGCCCTTTTCTGACCTTATCTAATCAGTAACACAGTAAGTGGCCTGTTAGAGCTTTTGAAGCTGATTTTCTGTAAATGGAGAGATATGAGTGTTGCTCCGTCCATTCAAGAGGAGTCAAACGCACTGTTGAAACATGCTAAATATATCCATATACGAGTGTAGTGTCAGTGGATAAGAGTATCACTATAGAGACACTGGGGGAGAAATAATGTATCTATTCCTTTTATCTGTGCATTTAATCGCTCATGACTTTTTGCGAGTAACCGCTCGTTATTTTGCTCACTATTGTTTTGTATGTATATATGGGTCTGAAAAATGTGTAAATGTGTTTTTTTTACATTTCAACATGACAGTGTGTACACGCACAAATCCAGCTCCATAAAGAAACGTTTACTTCCAGTTTGTTGTGGAAGAACTTGACTGATCCAGCACCTTTAGGTCGAACTGTGAGTCAGACCTGATCACCCAACATCAGTGCTGGACTGATGGGAGCAAATCCCTGCAGCCAGTTCCCAATATCTGCTGGAAACCAGAAGAGTGGAGGCCATTATAGCAGCAGATTAATACCAATGGCAGTGCTGTCCACATACTTTTCTGTAGAATTGAATTTATGGATTTGGATTTCATCTCTTCCATTATTAAGGCTTGACTGATCTTACAATTATTTTCTTGATAAAACCTCAGAAAAATTCAAGAAGATGCCTTCAAAAGTCAACAGTACAAAACCCAAAGATATTACGTTCACCATCATGTAGGACAAAGAAAAGCATCAAATTCTTACCTTTGAGAAGCTGAAATCATCAAAAGTTTTGCCATTTTAGGTGATATTAGGTATTTTCTTTGTGTTGCATGCATCTTAAGGAATGTAAGAAACCTTTAGTTGAGGCACCGTGTTCATGTGTTAATAAGACGAACTGGAGCAACGTCTAGTGTGGGGCCCTCAGGTGTAAATTCACCTTCACCGCTTGATAGGAACGACACCAAGATGTCTCAAATGTATATATATATATATATATATATGGCAGCTGAGCTAATGAATAATAAAATGTTGCTATGGACTAAAGACAACAGTTCAATAAAATACTAGAGAGTATAGTCAGTAAAAATGGCAGCAGAAAGGACTATTGTGTGCTTGCAGGTAAACACAGGAGGGCCAGTGGGGGAGCGGTACTTATCTCAGAGAGGGGGTGATCGCAACCACACCCCTCCGCCATCCGCTGTTGCCTTCCCCCTTCCTGGTCACAGCAGTAGCGTCTTGGCCAGGGATCGTCACTCGAGTCGTCACGCTAACAGTGGTTCCTCCACCATGTTGGTTGCTACTGCCCACTGTTTCAGCCCTCTTTGTATCCAAAAAGCTCTCCGGCCCTCTACAGGCGTCCTCCAGCACTCCTTTATCCCTTCACAGGTGTCCCTCTGTGCTAATCAACCCCAGGTGTCTCTCCTTTGCTTGATGAGCTCTGTTTCTGTCCAGTCCCACCCACCTCTGGGTTTCAAAGTGACAGTCTGTTTTATGGGGGTACCCAGGGAGACAAACAGAGGGAGAAAAAACACAGCAAAGCAACACAAAAACACTTTATTGACAGGTCCATATCATAACTCATCATACAAAGGAGAAGTCCACTGATAATGGAAAACCTATGTTGAAGAAGTGGAAAGGTATAAAAGATCCCAGCTCAAGTCGGCTTGTTGTTCATTATATTTGCATGTGACAGGAAATAAAGCCGTATTCAACTTATGCTTCTTTGTGTGTTGGATCATCAGAAACACATAGTTACAATTAGCTTAAACAAAAAGACTGAAACTATTATCACAATAGTTGCTGATGAATGATTTCTTGATACGATTCTCAGAAAAATGGAGACAATAATATGAACAAATGTGATTTAATCCAACATGTCTTCTTATCACTTTCACCACTTGTAAGTATTTATTCTTTGAAAGCATCACGAACACACTTTTGTCAATCTGTCAGCGTCTCTTAAACACTTGTGAGCAGTTTGAAAAGGTGGTTTGGTTTGTTTGTGGGTGTGTGTGTGTGTGTAGGAAACACCTGACTTGACATGACATTAATCACTCAGGTGCAGCTAGAAACAGACACATGACTCCATATAATAAGAGATGAAAACACCCACAGAATTTAATTATGCTAATTGCCACGTGCACAACTTTCTTCAACATAATAGTCTGTAAAATTTAACACGAGGACTCGACTCGTTCCTGTAAAAATCAGTCTCCTGATGTGATGAAGGTTTATTTTTTACTTGGAAAATACTCACATCTGATTGACTGACAGGTGTTCATTAAATTGGTGCTCAAGGTATATTAAATTGCAGGTAACCATAGCAACAGGGCTGATGGTTCATTGAATAACTGGTGAAACTGACCCAGCTGTGTGTTAAACTGACTACAGACACAGTTTAAAACAGGATCAGGATCATTGAGATATGTATTACTATTGATCCCCACTACACATGGAGCTGAAATGATTGGTTGACAGAAAATAATTTGGCAACAATTTTGATAATTGGTTTAATCGTTTTAGTCATTTTTTAAAGCAAAAAAAATGCCAAAAATTCTCTGGTAGCAGCTTCTCAAACATGAATACTTGCAGGTTTTCCAGTTTTCCATGATATAAACTCAACATCTTTGTGTTTCTGACAAAACAAGTCATCTGAATGTTAACTTGGGCTTCAGGGAATAATGATTGACATTTTTTTTTTTTACTATTTTCTGACATTTTATAACAGAGAAGCTGTGTGCACATCCACAAAACACACAGGAATATACCAGTCAGAGCTCCTTTGACTTTTATTTATACTTTACAGATTAAAGGCGGTCGAAACGGTACAAATAAAAGTATAGAGGTTCTCCTTGTATCTATCAATTTTATACACTGAAGAATCAACTATTAAAGAAAAAAACTGTTAATAATGAAAATAATAATTGTTTGCAGCCTTACAGTCCTCCTATGATGGAATAATACAACCTGTGCCTCAGTTTCCTTTGTGCACTTTGATGAAACACGACACATGTAAAGTCCTCCAACTGGATTTTGAGACAGAGACCCTCTTCAAGACCAGGACCCCAAGCTGGAGGATGGAGGACCTGCAAGAGTTCAGACTGATCTTCAGTGCTGCTAATCAAGGTGCAAACATGAGGCAGTTGTTTGCTTTGCCCGGTTAGTAATCCACCTTTTATTAAACAGCTTTAAAAACACATCAGCAGCTTCTCGTCTGTGTTGAAAGGTTTTGGTTGTAAGAGCAGATGACGGGCGTGTCCTGCAGGTGAGTCAGAAGCTGCTGACAGGCGTCTTCAGACTATCTCAGGCGGTGAGAATCTGTCATCAGCCGCAGAGAGCGGTGACAGTCAGGCGTGTGAAACCTCGACCGAGCCTTCAAACGTTACATAAATCTGTCCCTGCACGCTCTGAAAGCTGCACATGTGAGACGCTGAGCTCACTGCAGCCGAGGGTGGAGGAGTTATATAGGTTGAGACACAGGTGTGATTCCTGAAAATGTTCCTGGAAAAAAAAAATGTTCCTGTGTTCAAAAAGTGACATAAGAGGCAGAGGTGGGAATAAAAAAGAGGAGCCTCGTCAGTGTGGTTGTTAGAGGTGGAAAAGGTCAGATCCTTGACGAGTTAAAGTCCTGCATTTATAATCCTAATTAAATAAAAGTGTTTTTAAGGACTCGTACTGCAGGAAAATGGCTCCTGTTACTGATATATTATTATATATGACATCATTAGATTATTAATACTGAAGCATCAGTGTGTAAGCAGCAAGTTACTGCTGGTTTGAACTACTTCATATACAGTTAACAAAAGGTCAGCGGATAAATCTGAAGGGTTGTGAGATGATTGAAGGGGGAAGAAAGACAAAAAAATGTTGGATAACTTCACGTCTTTGTGCTTTTAAAGGACCAGTGTGTAGAATTTAGTGACATCTAGGAACAGACTCGGCAGAAATATGTTTTAATTAGTGTATAATCACCTGAAAATAGGAATCGTTGTGTTTTCTTTAGCTTAGAATGAGCTCTTTATATCTACAGAGGGAGCGGGTCCTCGCCACAGACTCCGCCATGTTGTACCGCCATGTTTCTACGGTAGCCCAGAACGGACAAACCAAACACTGGCTCTAGAGACGGCCTTTCACGTTTTTCGTGAGTTTCGCAGCCTCCTACAAGCTTTGAAGGGGAAGAGGAGGGGTGTCTGCAGCCTCACCACTAGATGCCACTAATGCACCTGCACGCTGCACCTTTAACAGTTATTTATATGAAATGTGTGAAATGTTTAGAGGCGAAATGTTTGTGTGGTGGAACTGCTGACAACCAGACATAAGATGTATAAAGACCACTAGTTTAATCTTTAACATTCGTTGTATTATATAAGCTTATCATGTGTTTTTTTTGTTATGATTATGACATGATGTGATGATATGATGTATGATCGTGGATGAGCTTGAGAATGAAATGCTTTTTATTTTCTACAGTCCATTTTTATCTTGATCTTAACGTTAAGCTTTTCCTGAAAATGTTACTCATGTTTACACACAAGGTGTTTGACACAGCTCAGTAATTATTGGATGTTTACCATCAGCTTATGAGTGCTGTATGTTTAATTTACGTTATGTTTGATATAATGTGAATATAATACAATTATTTTCCTTTTGTTCTGTTCGTCTTGCCTCTGCAGGTAATGTGAGTGGTGCTGGGACACTTGGATACTAGGAAATATCAATTTTTTGATTCATTAATGTAAAATCATAATCATAAATGTGTTATTGTAGCTGCTGAATAAATGTAATGGAGTATAAAGTGGCATAAAATGGAAATCCTCAAGTAAAGTTGCCTCAAAATTGCACTTAAGTGCTTGAGTAAGTGCACTTAGTTGCCTCTTCTGTTCGGGTTTGTGTTCATTTGAAGGGATCTCGGTCTGAGCAGAGCAGAGGCCACTAATGTTACTGCTGAAGTGTCCTTCTGATGTGACATCAAGACATTAATGAAGCAAGAAAATGTCCCATGTGGGTTTTTTAAAGGCCATTTTGGCAGTCAGAGCACAGAGGGCAGGGTGGTCGCTGCCCTCCTGGTGTGTGCAGGCTACTGGTAGTCAATGCTTGAGGGGGAAAGTCACCTGCAGCTCAGAATGATCGATTACAAGTTTTGTCCTTAATAAGCTGCCATACAAGAACAGACAGCTGTGCAAATCTGCCTCTTTCTCCATCACACAGTCTATGGAGATATGTGTGTGTGTGTGTGTGTGTGTGTGTGTGTGTGTGTGCGTGCGTGTGTGTGTGAGACATTGTGGGCGTCTCTGTCTGTAGCGCAGCCTCCTCCTTACAGGCCACTCCCGGGAAGCGCGCTGCTGTTTCGCCACACAGACGGACGGAGTGTGTTCGCCCTCAGTGCGCATCGGCTGCTGTGCGCTCCTGCCTCTTCTGTCCGTGTCTCTGTGCGCGCGCGCGCGTGTGTGTCTCTCTATCTCTCTCTCTCTCTCTCCCCCCCCCCCCCCTCTCCCCCTCCTCCTCCTCGGTCCTATCTCCTCTCTCCTCTCCTGTCCAGATTGGAGGTCGAGGTGGAGGCATGTAGCACCGGATTCACCGCGCCGCCGCCGAGCAGCATGTAGCACCTGGATCACCGCGCACATCGCCTCCCTCCCTGCGCTCCTCCTCCGTCTTCTCTCCCTCCTGGAGCGGCCGTTTCTCCTTTCGGGAAAGCATCGCCTGCACAAGGATATTTCGGGGATTATTTTGGGGCGGGTGGGGGGATTTATTTATTTTAGAGGAGTGTGTGTGTGTGTTCATCCCCGCCGCTCTGCACCTCTCGGTCGATGGTCGTTGAGGAAGCTTCCATCTTGAGTCCCGTATCTACCGAGAGAACCATGGCGAGCGACTCCCCTGCGCGGAGTCTGGATGAGATAGACCTGTCTGCACTACGGGTAAATGTCTCCCTCTTTGTGCACGTGCATGTGGTGTCTATCTGTCTGTGTGTGCGCGTGCGTGTGTGAGGCTTTTAAGCACCTGTCCACCCTCTCCCCTCCTCTCCTCGCCATCCTTCCTCGCTGCTTTTACTTTCCAAGCACCGCGCAAGGATGCGTCTCCCTGCGCCTTCATCTGGTTTTGCTGGCCGCCCGGTGGTGTGCGTGCGCGTGCGTGTACTGTAGCCTATGTGTGTGTGTATATGTGTGTGTGTATTGCCGTGCACGGCAGCCAGTGATTGAGGAAATCAGGCCGGATGATAAGAGTGTGTGATCGCACCGACACTCCTGTTGTTATTTGTTGTTGATGTTTTTTTCTTAACAATTGGGACGTGATGTAATGAGGCCCTGAGCTGCTGCTGTGCGCGTGCACACACCCTCGTGCGCGTGCGCCAGACGGCATAATAGAGGCCGCTCTGTCTGTACTATGTGGGGCAGATGTTAAGCTGCCTGCTCACTGACAGATTCACAGCACACACACACACACACACACACACACACACACACACAGATACAGAGGCTGCACGGCAGGATGCAGATGCACGCAGACACGCACGCACGCGCGCGCACACTCACACACATACACCGTGAATAATAGCGATGATAACCGCAACAGGAGCGAGTTCCGCCATTTCGTGATGTTGTGGCGACAGCAGCATTGCATCAGTGGCTGTTTGTGGGTCTGCGCGCGTGCACACGTGAATTGGAGGTGTACAGAAAGAGACAGCAAAGGAATGTGTGTGTGTTCGTGTGTGCACGTGTGTATGAGTGTGTGTAAGAGAGAGAGAGATAAGCACACTGATGACACATTCAGAGAAATAGGCCTTTAAACTTACAATTTATTTTGATATCATGTGTGCATGAACAGTAGAAGATGAACTACAGATGTCATATGACTGTGTGTGTGTGTGTGTGTGTGTGTGTGTGTGTGAGAGAGAGAGAGAGAGAGAGAGGTATTCTGCACAGCTCTTCTTTCTTCTCATTTTGCCTGCTGCTTACGCAACACACTTGTACCTGCAGAGCAACAATCAAGTCTGGACATGATCGACCGGGTGGGACTGGATGTGTGTGTGTGTGTGTGTCAGAGATACACACACACACACACACACACACACACACACACACACACTCTCACACACACAGAGGGGGACAAAGAAAGACAGAAAGATGTGAAGACAGAATAGCTGGATGTGAATGTTCTTGTAAAACTGATAAATCCTTGCCTTCTCCTCCTCTCCTCAGTGGCAAAACGACTAGAAATTAGGTCACCCAGGACGGAGCAGAGAGGGCTGGGGGGAAACATTTCAGCGTGACGCAAAGCCTGTCGCAACCACACACACACACACACACACACACACACACACATATACACACACTTCCTGTTCCGCGTCACGTCCCAAAATGATCTCCTCACATCGTCTCCTCCCGTAGTCTGACCCGTCGTCACCTCCCTTAGTCACCTCCTCACCTTCTCCGTGTCTCGCGTCCTCCTCAGGTTCACGTCGACTGTTGGCTCTGATTTGTGTCAGAGACTGAGATTCCTCTTATAGCGCTGGACGGGGACGGTGCTAATAGCTGTTAAGAGTCTTTACGGAGATGTAGCTACACAGAGGTCACGTCCTTTTCCATTTTTCAGACGGAATGCAGTTCATTCAGGAGGGGAAGGAGCGCTTTTTAATGCTCTCCTAAAAGGAAAGCTCAGTTGTATTTCCAACCTGAGTGTCTATTTCTTCTTTTATCCATCAGTTACGGTTACAGCTTCACCTGCTGAGATGAAGAAGAAGAATGAACAAATAATTTAGTCATTATCACGACTGTTTTACCATGTTTCAAATTCGTATAAGCCGTCATGTTCCGCTGAATAAAACTTTCTTGTCTCAGGAATCAGGGAAACCATTTATTTGAAATTATATATCATAACATCACAGCTAGTGAATCTTATCCAACGTGACATCTAAGCCAGGTCCATTACTGCCATGATGTTGTATAGTATTACTAGATAACACTCACTGACACGTAATCACACAGTCAAATGTTGTTTTTGAATTTTCTGCGTCTTTGCACCACCTTGTAGTGAAACGTGTTCACAGGTGTCCACATGAACAGTGAAAGAGGTTTTCCTCGCTGTAATCATTCCTCCTGTTCATACTGGATATTAAAGGTTCAATATGTAAGAATTGCCACTTTTATCCAAACATACAGGGGGCAGCATATCACCCCTCCACCCTACCACTCTCTTCTTCCCAAACGCATCACCACACCACCATTATTACTCACAGAATATAGTGTAAATCTCAGTGTTTACAGTGAATCTGTGCTATGGCGTCGTCAATATATCAAAACGCTACAGAGACTTTAGAGCCAGCGGTAAATTACCAAAGAGCTGCACGGATCAGAAAGCGGTTGCACCATGGAGATAAATTACAACATAACTCTGAGTAACAACTAAATATTTACACACATGCCTGAAGGGGAGGTTTAAATTATAAAATGTCACAGAACTCACTGATGGTAAAACAGCAGTTTTTCTGCCACACAGCATCATTTTTTTCACTAATTGCTGCCATTTTACAAAACAGTAATCCAGTAGAGAGCTAATTTATTGATATGATATTCCGATATCGATCTAGTTTACTGCAATGTGCTACGATGCCAAATGGCTCATTACAGCTTTCACATAGCTGGTTGGTCTGATCAGCTGACATGAACAGCTGATGTCTCCTCAGCCAGCGTCTCCAACAAGGTCTGTGCAACTTTTTTTATCCAAATAACAGGCGTTATTTGAACACCTAATTATGATTTACTGCATACAAACTACTCTGACCTTCTGGTGGCACTAGAGTCATTAGGATACATCGTTTGGACACCGTGAATAGATTTCATGGTAATCTATTAAAGAGTTATTGAGATATTTCACAAAAAAACTAAAATATCAACCTCATAGTGGCAGTAGAGGAAAAGTCAAACGACCCCCAGAGTCAGTAGGAACCATGAATGTTTGTACAAAATCTCAAGATAATTCATCCAGTAGTTGTATATTTCAGTCTGGACCAAAATAATGGACCAACAGACCAAAGCTGTGTCTCAAATCACATTCTTCTGTTAGTACACTTTCATGTAGTACACTGTGTACACTATATACTTACTGGTGTAGTGCACAAATTTTGACAGGGTAGTGTCGTCTCAAATCAAACACAGCCGCTGTGCACTTACTGGAAATGACGATCACAAATTAGCATTAGCTAGCGTTAGCATTCGCGTTATCGTTTGCGCTACCAAATCATTACAGACTGCTAAATCAACCCAAAAAACATACTGATGGCTTATATCCGACAACAGTATAGTGGTGCTTAGTGCTAAAAAACACATGAATAACTTACAACGTACCTGGCCGCCATTTCCAGTTTTAAAAGTGGTCCCTCACAGTGTGAACGCACTTATGCAGTCAAAATGTTAAGTGTAAGTACAGAAGTATGCGATTTGAGACACAGCACAACACTGCCATCCTTAGAGCGATGCTACTGATAGCATGGCTAATAAACATCTCTGCTACACGATTTATGAGACTGAGATGGGAGACAGATCAGAGACGCTGCTTTGTTCTAAAGAGTCACAAGCTAAAACTGTTGGGAACCATTGATTTATAGTAGAACTGGTATCTCTGTTGATTACCAGAAAAAAAGGTTCTTCATTTACACTTCTGCAGTGTTTCCAGACATAGACTGTAAAGAATATAGACGTAGCCACCGTGACGTCACCTGTTGGTTTCTGAAGAGCGGTTTTGAAGCTCAAAGTGAGCGACTCCGGCCGTCGCCATCTTGGCAGTGCCTGACTCTGCCTCATTCCCGCCAAATTCAAAATGGGCAAAGAGGTGGAGCTGAGGTGGGCAGAATGAAGCCTGGTGTCTGAAACAAGCCACCTAGCGGCTAGTGACCCGTCACTTAAAGCAGCCACGTCCTATAGGGACCAAAACCGGTTTTTGTACCAGGCTGTAAATGTTTATTTCTGCTGTAAAGTTGGGCATTTTAACATGGTGGGGTCTGTGGGGATTGACTCGTTTTTGGAGCCTCAAGTGGCCATTCAAGGAACTGCAGTTTTTGGCACTTCCACGTTGGCTTCATTTATCAGCCTCGGAGGTTGCCGCTTGGTTCCAGACAACTCCAAAATTTTGACCTCCAACTTGAAAAAGTTTGATGGAGCGTCTCTTGAAGTCAGAGCTCCGACTACATTTCAGAGGGAAATATTGTTCTTTCTACTCCACTACATTTATTTGACAGCTTTAGTTACTTTTAAGGTGAAGATTTGACACAATGGATAATATAACAAACTTTTAAAACACAACACATTGTTAAATCTGTGTTCTGTGTGTCAATGGGAAATCTCACTAGCCACCTAGCCGCTAGTAAGTCGCAAGTGGGTCTCGGTTTAATATTCATCAATTCTCTTCTTCCGTCTTTCTACTCGGCTGATGTTTTTCTTATGTGTGTGGTCCGACTGTATGTGACTGCTGTAACAGGCGTGTACAGGTGTGTTTGTGTGTGTGTGTGTGTGTGTGTGTGTGTGTGTGTGTGTGAATAGGCTCGGTCCTCCAGGATTAGATGTGCTTCTGTTTGACCTTGAGTAGAAAGGAATGCTGCTTTTTAAGCTAATCCCCTTCAGGAGGCCTCACTGTAATAGTCTCAACGCTCTCCTGTGGCCTACTGTACGCTGACACACACACACATACACACACACACACACACACACATGCACACACACACAGGCACACACACTAATACCAAACACACACAGGTATGCGTAAAGATCGAGATCTGTGTTTTGGGAGGTTTATTGAATTTTAATCAGCCTGAAGATAAGATTATCTGCTGTGTGTCTGTGTGTAGCTGTGTGTGTGTTTTGCTGGGGTGTGTCTTTGTGTGTGTGTGTGTGTGTGTGTGTGCGTCCACAGTTATCCTGTTCGGGGGTTTCTTTGGTCACTATCAGTGGTCATCCTCTGGGTCATATATTGTATATTTTAACACCAAACACAACACACAGACTCAATATATATAAAGAATTAAAGGTCCAGTGATAAATGAAAGATGAATTAACGTTTGCTTGCAGGTCTTTCACATTCTTTCAAGGATATTTCTATTTTGCCTTCATACCAAATTGCAGTTATTTCCAGGAAACGTCTTAATAAATTATTAGACATTTCTATGTTAAACTATTATTCATGTATCTCTTGCTCTTTATTTAGGACTAAAGTGAAACAGGAACTTCCAGGTTCAGTTCCAGAAGTAAAACCTCATTCAAAATCACTTCTACATAACACAAATGATAAAGACTCATATACACCTTCAGTGTCTTGTAGACGGGTACGCAGGAGGAAATGTCCAAGAGAGAATCCTTCACACTGTCCTTTTATTTGCAATAAATGTTATTAAAGACACGTTTCAGTCCTTAGACCTTCATTAGGTAACTCAAATGACAAAAAATCCAGTCCTGCAATATAAACAGCATGTTGTGGGGTTCACTTGAGATGTTAAAAGTTTTAAAGTTGTTTATTTAAAGGAATAATTTGATATTTTGGGAAATGCACCCATTCACTTTCCTGCCGAGAGTTAAATGAAAAGTTTGAGACGACTCTCATGTCTGTAAGCTAAATATGAAGCTATAGTTAGCAAGCGATTAGCTTAGCTTAGCTTAGCTTAGCTTAGCTACAGCTAGTGTCTGTCTTGTTTGTGTGTAAAACCGAAGATTAAAAATGACAAGTTGTGGATTTATGTGCTTGACATTTCTGTTTCGAGACCTTTAAAGACACAATTTCACACAGGTTACCGATGGAAATAAACTCATTTAGACTCTAACTATATTTCTCCAGGAGAAATCAGGTTTCTTGTTTACATAACGTGTAAGAAATCAGATTACTGCAGGAAGCAAACTGTAGTCTGATTACTTAAATGCATGTAAAAGAGAGATTTCACTGATTTACAAAGGGTAGTAGAAAAGCGGTTAAACAAGAGAAAAAGCGACTGAAACTGATCTGCGTTAGCACGTCTGTAAACTCTGTAAGTGTGAAGGTTACCTATTGAAGGAATAATAACAGTGTGGTGATAGTGAGGCTCTGTGCAGGGTAATACCACAGGTATGCAGCGCTCACTCAACCTTTCACTGTGTTTGTGTGAGTGTGAAGGTCAAATTCCACCTTGAATTCCTACATTCATCTCATGTCCTTAATGTGGTCAGACGTAGTTTCTCCTGACTAACTTCTCCCTGTTCTTCCTCCTCTTCCTCATTTGTGTCCCTCTCTCTCTCTCTCTCTCTCTCTCTCTCTCTCTCTTTCTCTCTCAGGACCCAGCTGGTATCTTTGAGCTGGTTGAACTGGTTGGTAATGGCACCTATGGGCAGGTCTACAAGGTAAGACTTTATAATCCTCAACTCCTACAGTACTTATATAGGTGTGTGTTGGTGCCATTAAAGCAAAAACAATAATGGAGGACCTGTAATGGTCATATTGACTTGTCAGTGGTCTTTTAATGGACTTTGGATACATTTAATGGGTGTTTTCACATTGATAACTCTTTAATAACACTGTAAACCTGCACAAAAGGCTTTAAATAATCCCACTTTTTACCTTTTATTACTTAACCCATAAATAAATCACTTCAAGGTGAACTCTGCTGATTTCCCACCTAAAAATGAGTAAAAAGCCTTTTGTGTTTCCAGATGAAGCTGCTCTGTGAAATCTGATAAGTTTCCTCAAGTGATGTCACATGAGTCAGCGTTGGTTGTGGCTGAAGACAACAAGTTAGAAAATGAAAAATAATCTGGAGGTGTTTAGTTAGAAAGAAGTCAGACTGGTATTATGACACAAAAAAAATTACAAAAAGTTCAGAGAAAACATATCAGATATCATAAAAACAGAATAAAATAAAAACAAATAAAGGTGGTATTATATATATATATATTATATGAAGTACTTTTTTTAAAACAAATGCCAACCTGTCCATAAGTCACGTCCACATGATTGTGTAGAAACAGTTTTTACTGGTAGTCAGATGGTTCAGATGCAGAACATAAAACTGCAACTTCCCAGTTCAGTTCTGGCTGTCGTTCTTCTCTCTGTAATAATATCCACAATTATGCCAAAAATAAATAACAGCTTTTATCACGTTTCACTTCCACTGTTGTGACTGTGGTGTCTGTTTTTACCTGACGGCGGTTCTGAGTTGATGTGTCGAGCTGCGTCTAAACTATGTGCGGCTCTTAAAGTTGGAGCTGAAATTAACAAGATGTGGCAAGTTTATAGCATTTAAACCACAAGACAATTCAAAATGCTTAAAATAAAACATAGAAAGCATCAAGACGACATGTTCAAGAAACATTATAAAATGTTTCTGTATTAATACAATAACAAATAATTGCTCTATTAAGACCAAATTAAACAACATCAGCCCTCAGATTCAGCTACTAACTGTAGCATATAAATCTGTCTTGTTTGTTCTCTTTAGTTTAAATGTGGTTTTACTTATTATGAACTCAGCTTTAATGGAGAAGTTAAGAACATTTCAGGTATTAAATATTATTATTATTCTTCACTTCATCCTCTTTTCATCCCGACATGAACTCACAAAATCTCATTTTTATCCAAAACTAAAGTTACTACTAGATTTATAGTTTGTCAGGCAGCAGAAGACGCCCACGTAGAGTGTGTGTGTGTGTGTGTGTGTGTGTGTGTGTGTGTGTTCTCTCACTTTGAAAGTTTAATTAACACACACACACACACACACTCACAGAGCATCAACACATTCAATCTGTCTGCTGGACGTTCTGCATTGATCCGGTGTTTGACGCCTCCTCGGCTGAAATAATTTATCAACCGAACAAAACGAACACAAGCGCTGCTCGTCCGTTAATTAAGACCTCGGACTCAAACATGATAAAACGCTGCAAGAAAAAGATTCAGCACACACACTGATATTGACAGAACATCCGCTATAAGTACAAAGTTTTTAGTTGAGTATTTATAGTATGTCTTTCATCACTCTCACATACATGACCAAATCTACTAAATCTTACAAAATATTCAACAGAAAGATCAATAAAAGCAGTAAAATACTTATTTATTAATGGAAAGTAATTGAATTTTGAGCTGCTAATAAAATACAAACACATTTCTGATTTTTGCCTGTTCAGCTGACTCGCTACGCTACACCGGAAATTCATCTGAAGTGTCTAATTTTCCCTTTAATTTGGGTCAAATTACACATAAATTACAGTTATGTGTCAGCTGTTTTCTGTAAAGTGAAATTTGACTCCGTATTTTCCAGTAAAATGTACCGTAGAGGAAGAAAAAGTAACTGAATTAAAAGAGTTTTGACACTTTAAATAAATGTCCTCAGTTTCTCTCCTGCTCTGTAACATTTATTGAATATTTTTCATTCATCCTCCCTGCCAGCGTTTTTTTTTTTTTTTTTCCTGCTGCTTTTACATTTTTTCCACCCTGGAGGCTCCTGACGCCTCCTGGCTCCCAGTTTTAGTATCTTTATCTCTCTCAGTTACTGATAGTGAGCGAGCAATAAATAAAAAAAAGATCTGAATGATGAAGACTGTCTGTTCTCAGAGATCCTTTAAAGAATGAAAAATATGCTGAAAGTTTACATTTTACTGCAGGCGTTGAGCTGCTGCTGTTATCCACAGAGACTGTCAGGAGTTTAATGCACGTTTGCACCTCTGGGGAATCAAACTTTTGACCCTTTCATCACATTTCAGTTGTGTTGAAGCCAATGAAGAGCTCGTACTCGTGTCGTTGATCATTAGGATTAGTTATTAACGTAATCACAGCTACTGATTAGCAACCTGTTCATGTCAGACGGCTTGATGATAAAACATGTGATGCGTAAGAACTTTTTTTTTAGACATTTTAAAGGTCATAATGAGACGTGATGAAGCGTTTCTCGTGTTTGCTGGAAGAATATCATCAACATGTCATGTTTTCATGAGTCAAAACTAAACTCCTGATTGATTCCCGAGCCGATGAGGCGTTTAAAAAGCCTCCTCCCTCCTTCATGTGTGTGGTTTTTTTCATCAGATTTCTGGCAGCTGGAAGGTTTTTTCATTCTGAATCAGCTGCAAACACACAAAGTCAACAGAAGTGTTTGATTTAGCTCAGAATGCTAATTCACCGCTTTATAGAAACTCTGTATGGAATCTGTTTGTGCAGGAGCTGCCAGCTTTACGGATCCAATGTTTCTCTGAGATTTTACTGGGAATATATCGTTCCTCTGAAAACTAACTGCAGAGAATTACACATTAAATTTAATTTAAACCCAAATTTTCTTTTTGTTTTAGATTGTGTGGTTATATTTTCTATGTTTCCGTTACATTGACACACAGAAACGTCACCAGTTTTAACAGTGTGAGTTGTTATTTGGGAGCATCTGACCGTCTTTATAATGATGGACTGAGCTGCGGTGGCAGGACAGAAAAATCCATCGCATGAAACTAACGATTCATCATTTTCTTGATTAATCGGTTAGTCGTCATAGTTTCCTTAAATTCAAGGTGACATCTTCAGATTGTCTGTTTTGTTCCAGCAACAGTCTAAAGATATTCAGTTTATTACCACATAAGGAAATAACTGGCTGCAACTGGGGAATATTCAACATGTTTGCTTTAAAAATGATTTAAACGATCAATTGATTAACAAAATAGTTGCAGATTAATTTTCTGTCATTCAGTGGTTGCAGCTCTACATGCATGTGCTGTTTTCTGTTGAACACTTCCTGCTGTCTCACTGAGCTTGATGTTGATCTGCAGAGTTTTGTTTAAATTTATTCAAAAGAAGATTTTGCCACATCGTAAATTACAAGCTGCCATTTCAGCATGAAAAATATCTGGAAAAGATGCTGCAGCTGAAAGTTTTATGAAGTTATTTTACTGTAATAACAGCGTTAAGGTCAAACTTCAGTATTTAGGAGGGACAGTTGCATGTTTTCATTATCGATGAATCAGCTGATTGTTTCCAGGATTAATCATTTTGTCAAATAGAGAAAAATACATGTTATAATTTCTGAGCTCAATGTGACATCTTCAAATGTACAGCAGTCATTTCTTCTATAAAACACGTGAAAACAACATTTAAGAAGCTGCAACCGAGTATCTGATGATCAAAACTGTAGCTGATTGTCAATCAACTACTTGATTAATTGAGTAATTGTTGCATCTTTAACGTAAATGAGTTAAGTTGCAGTGATTCTTGATATCCAAACACTAAGACACCAGCATGTTAAAAATCCTGCTGTATTTTACCTGGAAAAGGGGGCAAATTTTGGCGGGAATTCCTGGGAATACTGACATCTCTGTTCCTGGTATTCAACCCTAATATTCACTGCAAAAAAAATCATCATAATATCAATTAAAGATCATGATATTCTAATGTCTGAGCTAATAATTATGCACCTAAAACGCTTTTCTATGTTAGAAATTCAAACATGAATCTTCATTTCCTTCACAATAACACGTCAACGAAATCAAACACCGGTCAACTAAAATATTTGTTCCGGCAGCGTTTCAGGATGTAATCTGTGCTCGTATCTGGGATGTTTGTGTCTGTGTGTCTTCATGTGTCAGGGCTTGTGTATCAGGTGAGGAATGTGAGGCTTGTCTGAACGCAGGTACCTCAGGTGTGTTTTTACGCCTCAGGCTGCCTCAAAAGGACATTCTGCCTTTTTTTTTTATCTCCAGTCGTCGTCCTCCTCCTCACCTGCCGCCGCCCTCTCTGTTCTCACTGTCTCTATCTTTATCTCTCTCCCTGCATGCATACGTGTGTGTGTGTGCTGTTTTAATACAGCTTCCTCATGCCATAATCTCTATTTCTCTCTCATACACATATACTGGGAGCTCTGTGTCACCTTTGGGAGATTGTTTGAGCGGGCCGTCAGTGTTGGAGGAAGAGAGATAGCAAAACAAAGAGCCTCTCTGAGACGGTATCTCATCCGTTCATCTCACCCCCCGTTTTTATCTCACTCGCCTTTTATTGCTTCAGTTTGGCGGATCGTTGTCATCGTTCGTCCCCGCCGCAGCCGCAGCAACACTTAACCCGAGAAGTCCGAGACGTAGGTTTACTGAGTTATCTGGATTATAAAGCCTGCAGAGTAAAACCCAGGACCCCTCAGATCTGGTCAGGTCAATTTATTTATAGAGCACAATTATGAGGATCAAGGGGGAAATTAATAAAAGTGTGGAAAACATCTGTTGCATGTCTGAGGGATCCTCCTCTGCTGCTCCTCTGCAGGTTTTTTTTTTCCCTTTTAAAGGCTTTTTTAGCTGATGATGTTTTATTGCCAGTAAATAATAGAAAATCAGATCAATAAAAACAGACAGTTAAAAGAGACGAGTCATTAAGACGAGTCACACGGCCGTATCTGTATCGAACACTGAGATGCTCTATAGACAGCAGAGATTATCGCATTAAAAGAGAGGGAGAGTGGATGTCACGGATAAAGAAAAACAGCTGGCCACGTCTGGATCAAGTTTTTCTGGCCCCGATCCCGATCAGAGTGCTTTAATATCCAATACTTGTTTTTACAACAGTAGAAGAAGAAACGCAGCGTTGATTAAATGTGTATCTGGCGCAGGTGAAGCCTCCTGACTTTGGCTGTTTAATTCAAATACTGAAGGTCCTGGTTTCAGTTAATCAGCTAAAATTAAAACATTAATTATTGGTGCTGTCAGGTGGATCTGTAGACTGTATGTAAAGATGGATGCAGCGAGGCGTGACGTCAACCGTTTGAAGCCCAGAGTTGCAGTTTATGGTCAATTTGGCGCCATGTTTCCTGTTCAGAGGCAGGATCTTCCACATGAAGAGTGCAGGGTGTTGTCTTTCACGCTCTGGAAGCTAAGTTGTGCTAACAGGGCAGGTGAGTCACAGCTGTCAATCACAGCTGTCAATCAACACCCACACGGCAGACATCACAGCTGCTATAAGTCTTCAAATCTTATTAACGGAGCAGTAATTTCCAAAATGAGCACCAGCATACTTATTTCAATCAGGAGAGACTCAGTTTTACGTAGTGAATGATGTTTATTGAACAGCATGATAATAAATGTAAAAGTCTTTACAGAGGAATGATGATCCGGGATGGATGGCGAGGAGCGAGCTCCGGCGTTGCGGCGGTGGGGGTGGATGGGGTGGGGGTGGATGCGATTATTGCCTGAAATGACAGCTGACAGCGACAGAGAGGGAAACGGTTTTAAAGGTTGACAGATAGGCCGTGATTGGCTGTTTAGGGATCGTGGAGGAATATGATTTGTCAACTAGAAGTGAAGCGACTAACAGCTGATGTGAAATCGGGAGGAGCGGAGAGAGAAGAGTGAAATTATGAATGAATGAATGTTTAAGAGTCTTCCTGCCTGAATTCACACTAAGCTTCATTAGAGGGACTGAATTTAGAGACTGAGACCAGAACGACTCGATGAAAACAATGATTGACTCAGTATTTCTAGAGACGTTGAGGCTTTTTGAACGGAGCAGCTAGCGGCACTTTAAGTTGCTTCCACATCGGCTTTAAGTTGCTGCTTGAGTGGAACAGTGAAGTCAAATCACCAACACTATTATTGTCTCACTAGTTGCCAATTTACAGCAAGAATTTCCTACTTTATGATCACCTGATCTGACACAGTGACCATCTCAGAAAACAAAGATATTCTGCAGTCTGATCCCGGCATGAAAATTAAACTTTGATCACTTTACTTAATTGATTCTGTCGTTACACTTTAACCATCAGTGTGGTTTAAATGCAGAGTGAAGTTGACAGTCAACTTCCTAGTTAGACAGTGTTAGAGCATAAATTAAGCTTTAAACAAGTCAAGTTTCCATCCAAACGTAGCACAGATTAAAATTTCCAGACATTCAGCAAAAGAAAATGCGAATGACTGTTTGTTTCCGTCCAGTCCAGATGTGTGAATATCAGCAGATAAACAGCTGGAGTTGCTAATTCTCCAGTCGGCGCCATTAAACCGTCGCAGAAGAAGAAGACGCGAAGAGATGACGTCATTAAAAGAACGACAGTCAGAGCTCAAACGATGGAAAACATGATGGAAATATGACATTTCTGTTAGTTTCATGTATCGATGTGAGGAAGGTTACAGCCTCCTCATCATCGCTCCACTGATGTTTTCAGCTCTTCACACGATTCATGTTCGTCATCATTTATTCACTCAGTCTGTTTTCATTTTTTGTTCCACTTCAGACGAACGTAAACACTTTGTTTGTGATATTTTTCCCCCAATTTTTGGTGTTTTGACTTTCACACTCTTTATGTAACAGCTGCAGACTGACGGAGAGGAAGAAAGAAAGAAAGAAAGAAAGAAAGAAAGAAAGAAAGAAAGAATCAGTGATATGAAAAAAAAGATGAAACACATAAAGAGAGACAGACAGAAAGATGTGAAAAAGAACAAGAGACTGTCCGTACTCTGAGGTGGTTGCAGCCTGTCAGATACATTCAGTATCTGATGCAACACTGAGTAACCAGACGCTCTGAGTGTGTGTGTGTGTGTGTGAGTGTGTGTGTGTGTGTGCGTGTGAGCAACTCACATGTACAAGTGACCCAGAGTGTGAAATATCATGGCCTTCTAACACACACACACACTGCCATCACTTTGCCTCTATCAACCCCCATTCGTTGCCCTCACAAAACAACCTGCCAGGCCTGTTGCTAGGTTACCATGAGGAAATGGTGCGGTGTGTGTGTGTGTGTGTGTGTTAATAGGGAGGTGGGGGTTGGGGGTGGTGGTGTTGAGGTGGATGAATTCCCACTTTCTCGCTTTAACAGCTGTGATACTGACTTCAGAGTTTGGTGAAGGAGAAGTAAGTGTCGGATTTTAAATGATTCATTTAAACGCTGCTGAAGGGTCACAAGGTAAAAACTGAGATGTTTGTGTGTGTGTGTGTGTGTGTGTGTGTGTGTGTGTGTGTGTGTGTGTGTGTGATTCTGGGCAGCTTCATCAGGCCTCTAAACATTTTTTTTTTTAAAAAGGAAACAATCTGAGAAATCTGCTGACTCATGATGAAGAGTTGCACTTAGACGTTGCGTCATTTTAAAGGTTCAAAAGGCAGAAAGGTTGTGAACAGCTGCTGTAGCGCCTTGCTCAGGAGCACGTCAGCGATGACGGGGATTAAACCTACAGTATTTGTGTTAAGAGACAGTAACACGACACTGGTGAACAGAAAATGCAGCTTATTTGACTGCTGACAATATTTACAGTTACACAAACGTTCTCTAAACGTTCTGAGCTAATGTCAGATGCTCTGCAGGTTTTTTCTCTCTGTATCTTTTGCAGATTTACTGTTTTTAATTCCTGGAACAATTTGTCGGTTTCAGATGACTTTAGAGGTCTGTAGTAGGGATGCACGATATTGGATTTTTTGCCGATATGCTGATATTTCCAACTCGTTGTGGCCGATTGCCGATTGCCGATACCGATGCCGAAGTATGATCAAGAAAGACAATATATGAAAGAAGAATTTAGGAAGACTGGAGTTCAGGAGCTCAGCATTAAAACTTTAATGAACCTGCCAAGCGGGAGCAGCAGTAGAGTTTTCTTTGAGTTTATTAGACAGACAGGATTAATGTGTAGGATTTAATCTCTGGTCCACACTCCGGAGCAGAAGGTGGCGGTAATGCACCTAATACACTGGTTGCCAACCGCCGTTATAAACCAAAAAGAAGAAGATGAAGTTTTTTTATTTTTCAAACAGAGTGGTACATCCTGTCAGCCGAGGTGTTTCCTGTCTTTGCAGCCGAACACGGCAGCACCTCGACGGACTGTTTCACCCTGACGGTCCCGGTGTTTCCTCCGCAGGCTCCACTTCACTCAGCCGCCCGTCAGACCCGCTGCTTCTTCCCATTTTAAGCCGAATAACAAACCGGGGCTCGGTGGTCCAGTTGGATCCACATGGAGAGCCGGCGCTAATGTTAGCTGGGAGGCTAGCGGAGCGGCCTCTCATAATCAGCAGAATTCACCAGAAATCGCTGATGCCGATATTTCATTTTAAAGCTTTGACGTGCCGATAATATCGTGCATCCCTGCCTCTCATGTGTCGACTGACGTTGTGTTGTATGTGGGAATTCAACGTTTGATTTTTAGTTTTATGCAGCTGACCAGTGTTACGGACTAGTCAGTGCTGAGTATCGATACTAGTCCTAACCTGGACAGTGTAGAAAGGAGAAAAACGTGGAAGGACGCAGAGGTAGAGGGACTGTTTTCCAAAATTAGAGAGAGACAGCCGGGAGGCGGGTTACCTTACCGAGTTCCCAGGCTCACTAGCGGTTATCAGGCCAGCGCTGGTCGTTGCTCTCGCTCCCTCTGGCATTTCAGTTCAGTTTTTGGTGGTTGGGGGATGGGTCCCCCTGAAGAACAGAGCTGGTTTTACACAAGGGTTCGTGAGCAGGAAAGGTGTGAAGCTGTAATGTCCCAAAATCCTTTCTAAAAAGGACGTCTCTTCCTTTTAACTCAACTCGTATCGCTCGTTTAACTGTCGCGCTTTTCCAGCTGAACCTCATCACGTCATTAAGTTACTCCAGCAGCTGCCTCACCGTGACGACCAGCGTTTAGGAAAAATATGTCCACAACTCAGCACAAACTCACATTAATATTCAGTTTTGTGCCATCGTACATTTAGTGAAAACCACATGAATCATGAACATAGTGTTTATGATTGGGGATTGTATTACAGGCCGTGTGTCACAGTGTTCAATAATATTATTCCCACAAATGATGCTTTAAAAGTGAGGCTGTATGGTTTCAACAGACACAGATAACTTCTCTCTCTTTAATTAATATCAAACCTCCATAAAAAAAAGAACTTACTCTTTAACTGTGATGAACATTTCATTTCAGCAGTAATAAACTTCCGTATCTAACGTCGTAGCCGTCACATGACGCCACAGAGAGCAGCTCATTGAAGTAAAGCAGACGTCTAAATTTGGAGCGTTTTTGGAAGTCAAGCGTAGCAGAATAACGTCGAGTCATTGCAGAAATACTTTCAGCTTTCAGGATTGACTCACCTCTCATTTGTGTGTCTTGTGATTGTTTGAACACAGAAACTGTAACAACAACTGTTTCCTGTTATATTTTTCCTTGTTGCTGGTTTCATCGATGTCAGTTCGCACGGTGTAAAAATACCAGTTTGTTCCATGTTGACTCACCAGTTCACCAGTACCTGAACACGTACAGGTCACATCATCTCAGGGAAACCCAACACTGTTTATTTAATATCTCAGGACATAAATGGATGTCTTTTATAAAGATGACTAAAGTTAACAGTTCCTTCTCTGTGACAGTAATGTCTAATTTTCCCTTTAGTGCATATTTATAGTACATTAATACTGAAGTATAAAATACATTATGATGATGAAGTGATGTGATTGTTTATCAGAATTTTATTTTAGATCCTAATCAGCGTCTTTTTAATTCGTCTCTCTGTCTTTCAGGGTCGCCATGTCAAAACAGGCCAACTTGCTGCCATCAAGGTCATGGACGTCACAGGAGTAAGTAACACACACACACACACACACACACACACACACACACACACACACACACTAGCATCTTTCAGATCCAACCTGATTGAACCAGCCTGGTCCTGCAGACCAGAATGCGTGTGTGTGTGTAGCCGGACTGACCTGAAACCTGAAGCTATATTTTTGTTATTATTAATATTATGTTTCCTTCAAAGATGAAGTTATATCATCACTTTGGAAGCTTTCTGACACATAAAAAGTCATTAATCTGACGACGGCAAATACAGAGTTTGGTACGGTGGCCCATTATCTGACAACTTTGCCTTTTCTGAATATTAAACCATAGTAAATGTTTTTTGCAGCTCCAAACATCAGATCTTTGTGCAGGTTTAAAGGTTTTGGAGGAAGGTTGGAGGTTTTTTATCTGTCGTCAGAATGTTTCCACGATGCAACGATTTTCCCCAAATCATTGAGGATTTTAAGAAGCTCCTCTTTTGCAAGTTTTTACTTCATTTCATCCGTTAGTGACCACCGTCTCACCAGATTAATGCAACCATGGATGTATGATAGGAACTGAAAACCTGAATGGTGTCAAGGAGCTGGGTGATCGGAGCAGGTGGACCCGAACGCAGAGACGGTAGGCAGGGAAAACCTGATGCAGATATATTTAATGAAAATGCTAAAAAGTCACAGGAACACTAACCAGGAACATCGAACAAAAGCAGACTGGACTATAAATACACAGGGAGTGACTGCAAATGAAACACAGGTGAGACACATGAAATAATCAAACACAGGAAGTAAAGTGACCAGACACAAGGAGGAAATATTTCAAAATAAAACAGGAACTAAAGTAAACAAACAGGTGACAAACCAGGAAAGAGTCCCTCAGTCTGAGGGCATCAGAAGGACAACAAAAACCAAGGAAGTCAAAAGAACAAAAACACAAAAGTCCATCCAGCGTGTGACAAATGGAAATTACTCATCTGACACATGAGCCAAAAACATTTTTCAGTTTTCAGGTTTGCTTCCGTGTTTTGCCGTTGAATACGTGGGATGACTTCACAAACTTTTAAATCACTTATCTGGGCTCAAGGAACATTTCATAAATATAAAACCTTCATGGTTTAAACATTCGATAGAATAGAACGAGTCATAATTGACCTTGTCGTCCTGTCAGCAGACTCTTTTATAACAGCGGTCTATGGGGGAAAAGGCTTTTTGGGCCTCAAGGGATTTAAGTGGCTACTGGGAAAACTGGCGCTGTATCTTGTTCTCCTAATACATCCATGAATGCAGCAACACATTGGCTACGATTGACGACTCAGACAACTGGCAGAGAAGAAGAAGAAGAAGAAGAAGAGAGATTATATTCTTATGAAATTATGCTTGAAAATACTACAGCTCGAGCCCGAAGCTTTAGGCAAAAAATGTCAACGGGTCCTGCCAGTTTGGGGTCGAGTTCTTCATCTGAAATCCTGCAGGATTAGGGTCATCACATTTCACTGAACACAGAGTTTGCAGATTAGCATTGTGTTGTGCCTCTTTTTGTGTGTGTGTGTGTGTGTGTGTGTTAGGATGAGGAGGAGGAGATTAAAGCAGAGATCAACATGTTAAAGAAGTACAGCCACCACAGAAACATTGCAACCTACTATGGAGCCTTCATCAAGAAAAATCCTCCTGGCATGGACGACCAGCTGTGGGTACGTAAATGTGTGTGTGTGTGTGTGTGTTGGATGTACGGGAGCATTTAGTGGTTTGAACCTGACAATCAACCCAAAACAGATCCAATAAATAGTTTTTTTATCTGCCTTCCTCATTATTGTTTTGATTATGAATTAAATGCCCTTAAAAATCAAGCAGCTGTTTTTGAAATTAAAATAATTAAACAAAGTTGTGTTTTTTATTATTTGTAAAACAGATATTCACAGAAGAAGAGTCCAACTGAGGCCAATACTGTTATCAATATTTGGACGTAAAAAAATCTGTAAAGAAACTTTAAGATTAGATATTTTAAAAGAACATTTTTCAGTTGAACAATCTACTTTTCATTGCTCTCTGGTGGACAAACTACGTAACGGTCATGCTAGTTGGACGTTTCAGCACCGCAATCTCTTGTTTCTTGCTGGCTAAATATACACTGATACCATTATAACTGCAATAAGATATTATCGGCCGATATATATCAGGCAGATTCCAGCCCAACCAGTGAAGCATGTGTGGAGGTTCATATGAGACAGATTAGATTAAAAAAGATTTGATCAGAGATTCGGTCCATTAAGAAGCTGCCTTTTCAAAACAGTGTGAAAGTGGAAGGGAAGATGTAGAGAGCAGGATGATGATGTGGGTTATAACCTGTGTGTGTGTGTGTGTGTGTGTGTAGCTGGTGATGGAGTTCTGCGGGGCTGGATCGGTGACAGATCTGATCAAAAACACCAAAGGGAACTCTCTGAAGGAGGAGTGGATCGCCTACATCTGCAGGGAGATCCTCAGGGTGAGAATCCAGACTGTAAACTGTAAATAAACATCAACAGCAGCAGGAAAACATCAAAGTCTGGTGAAAAAACATTCAACTGCAACTATAAGGGGACCCGGGATAGATCCCTGTGGAACGCCTTAATTACATTTTCTGTGTTATTTTAGGTATTTTTATATTTATACTTTTCTTTTCTACTGTAGTGTCACAAGTTCCCCTCAGTACAACATATCTCCTATGATTTGTATCTATTAGTTTTTCTCTTATCTTCTATTATCTCCATACAGGGATACTGATGAGCCGTTGTATTGATTTTAGCAGAGCCAATATGGGCTCTTAAAGGATCCACAAGCCTTTACAGTTAAAAAAGATCATTTTTGACTGTTACATGTAGATAAATAACATCTTAATTAATTATAACTCTATATGAAGATAATCTGAACATTCTGAGGGATAATGAGTAATATTTAATATAATATTGTAGCATTTTATACATCTGGGTTTCTTTTTTAATTTCAAAGATAGTTAATGACAAACTCATACTAATATATTTGCTAATCAAATACAATTGAAGGAATCAAACGTGATCATTGTTGAAAGAATGAATGTAAACAACAGAAGGTGTATCTGTTTACAGCGCAGCCAAACAAACTAACAATTACAGCTATTATATCGAAAGTTAATTACAAAATGGAAATAAATTAAACGGCCACTTTTGAGAAAAATACAGAAGTTTGATTTAATAAAAAATATAAGGATTATAACTTAAAATCCTTTATAGTTAAACATCTGATCATTTGTCTCCTACATGTAGATATTCATTATTACATTAAGAGATAATCATTAATATATTGTTTAAAATTGTAGCATTTTATACACCTGGGGTTTTTTTCTGTATTTCAAAGATAGTAAATGACAGTCTACTAATACTTTCAGTTATAAATTACAGCTGAAGAGATTCAGTGATGATCATTGCTGATGAACTGACTTTAATTAAATGACAATATTTCTTACAGAACGTTAATTATAAGCAGTATTTTAAATATGTCCTAACTGTAGTTTCACTGGGCTTACACACATGAATTTACCTCAAAAAGAAGAATAAATCTAAATCATAACTCCTAAACATGAAGCTGTCTGTACAGTCACATGTATAATACAGTAGTACAGTAGTACTATATATAGTACAGAATATGTTCTGTTATGAAAGGATGTTTTTTTTCTATCAATCATGTTTTCTTCTTCTTTCTGAGCTTTTTTTTTTCTCCGTCTCCAGGGTCTGACCCACCTCCACCAGCACAAGGTCATCCACAGAGATATTAAAGGCCAGAACGTGCTGCTGACTGAGAACGCAGAGGTTAAACTAGGTGAGAGAGCGCACACACACACACACACACACACACACACACACATTAACACACATAAACACACACACACACACACTGTGTCATCTTGCATCGTGTCTGCTGCTGCTACAAAGCTAAAAATAACATTTGGAATCATAAATTATGTATTTTACCAAAGGAAAATAATGTAGCTGGATACTTGTACATTAATATATAATGATATGGCAAAGCCTTTTAAAGCCTTTAATTCTGTATGTGTGTGTGTGTGTGTGTGTGTGTGCATGCAGTGGACTTTGGTGTGAGCGCTCAGCTGGATCGTACGGTGGGTCGGAGGAACACGTTTATCGGGACGCCGTACTGGATGGCCCCGGAGGTCATCGCCTGTGACGAGAACCCAGACGCCACATATGACTTCAAGGTATGTGTCTGATATGTCTGTGTGTGTGTGTGTGTGTGTGTGTGTGTGTGACGTGCTGTGTAGTGATTATGCATGCTCTACTAACTGTGACTCAACGCTTTCAGCTCATATAAACTGAATACAAACCAGTACAGCGACTCACTTGCACTGGAACGTGTGTTTTGTGCGACTTTGTGCTACATTGTACATTGAGGTTGTGATATGTAGCACAACAAGCTAGTGAAGCTGTAAGCTCCTGCACATGCTCAGTAGCCTTACACAGAACTACTCTCTGGAGACCGATCGCTGTTATTAGTCTTTGGAGCAGCGGTGTGTTTGACGTGTTTTTAATAGTTTTTGGACAACAATGGAGGTGTACGGCATAAGAGGAAGAAGATATATCAGGCTTTGGATACGTTGTTGGTTTGGCTCTGCACGTGAGATTTGTTGACAATAAGAAAATTATAAAAAATTGCAGCAATTCCTCCAAATTAAAGGACTAAATGACCCTGAGCAACACAGAGGAGCGTTTTCTAATCTGGTGTCTCTATCAGAAGTATTTAGTCGGACGTAATTTGTCTGTTTTGTTTCTAAAACTGTTACACATCACTGTTAAAAAAAAAATGATTTGGAGGAATTGTTGGAATTTTCTGGCCAACGGAACAAAAGAACAAAGTCATTTATCATTTAACATTTAACTTCATCATGCAAAGGAATCTAAACTCTCGTTTTCTTTGAACATCAAATGACCTTTAAAATATTCTAAGTGTCGTAGCAAAATCAAATCGGACTTCTTGTGCAGTGGTTACGGGTATGAAGGATGTGCGGTAATGGGGACAGGACGGATCCCTGTGGCGAGCTTGTGGAGGATGAGTACTGCGCCGTTCAGACACCATTAACTCGGACCCTCTGGGGCTTTATGTGTCAAGAAACCCTCAGTTCGTCTTACAACATTAACATCACTTTAAATCGTGTCACCGTGTGTGTTTTCTGGCTTAAATATGCAGCTGAGTTTAGAGATAATATCAGATAGATGTAGAGCAGCAGGGACAGACGGGTCTGTATTTATATTATTTAACACTGGCCAGTTGTCTCATCTCCCAAAAACATGATGTGTTGAGTTGGTAACATGTTCTGAGGATGTGAAAGTTTTCTCTCTGTGTCTCTTCAGAGTGATCTGTGGTCGCTGGGTATCACAGCGATAGAGATGGCGGAGGGAGCACCACGTAAGTGTCGAACATCAGACGCATTCGACTGTTTTCAGTCAGACAGACGATACAGTTCAAAGTCTGAATCTCTTTCATTTGCTTTCTTTGCTTTCCTCATCGTGTCTCGTCTCCTGTCCTGTCGTTTCTCTCTCTCTTTCCTTTCTTCTCAACCCGTCTCATCTCCTTTTTGTTTCCTTCCCTTCCCTCCATTTCCTTTCCTTTCCTCTTCTCTCCTCTCATGTCATCTCATTTTATTTCTTTTCCTTCCCTCTCTTTCTCTCTCTTTTCATCTCCTTTCATCTCATTTCATTTTGTTTTCTTTTCTTTCCTCTTTTTCTCTCTTCTTGTTTCTTTCCCTCATCTTTCCCCTCGCTTGTTTTCTTTCCTTTTCTAATCTCTTCCTCTTTTGTTTTCTTTCCTCTCTTCCCCTTTTCTTGTCTCATCTCTTGTCCTCCTGTTTCCTTTCCTTCCTCCTCTCTTTCTTTCCTTCTCCTGTCTTTTTGTTTCCTCTCCTCTCGTCTCTGTTCC